>NW_020455643.1:9399585-9436758 GCF_003342845.1 Nothoprocta perdicaria
GAGGGTTGGAGCCGCAGGGAAGTGTGGGCAGCTCTTCCGATGGAGCAGGCCTGCCTGGAACCAGTGGACTAAGCACTGCCTTGAATCCAGCATTGGAGGTGCCCAGCTCAGCATCCTTCAGCCTGGGGGGGCCTGTGCTGCCCGTCCCCCAGGGCCCTCCTGATGCTGGTCCAGGACTACCAGCCGTGCAGGGGAGTGAAGCGGAGCAGGTCCTGGGAGTAGGTGGCAGCACAACCGGGGCTGAGCAGTCCCTGAGCTCCGCTCTGGGCACTAGCAAAGAGATCGGGACGAATCAGCTGCCTGATGCTGGGTCCCTGTCTGGTCCTGCCTCGGCCAGTGATGCGGCTGCAGCATCCTCAGTTTGGGATACTGATGGTGTGAGCAACCTTGGAGGAGTTCCCGGCGCTCCTGGCCTTTCACAGCCTGCCTTGGGGGCTGCTCCTGGCACAGCGGGTGCTCAGCCTGAGCTCCATCCTGCCACAGGGGAAACAGATGAACTGGCCAAGGCTGTTCCTGGGGAAGGAGCATCCCCTGGGGAGTCTCAAGGCTCTGTTGTAGAGGGAACATCTGTTTTGGAAGACCTTGATGGAACAGGAGGAGCTGTGGAGCACTCTGCACCCTCTTCTCCGTCTGTAGGAGACTCTTCATCACTTGGGACAGCCAGTATGACCACGGAGGGGACAGGCCTTCCCGATGCCAGTGGAGCAGCCAGTGGTTCAAACACAGCTTCTTCTGGCCCAGGGTCTTCAGGTACTGAGGATGCTCCCATGTCTGCCCCTGGCATCCAGAGTGGATCAGGTCTTGGATCTTCTGAAGCAAAACTGAGCCAAGCCCATGTGGCAGAGATGCCTGGGGGAGAAACGAGAGTCTTTGCTGATAACGAAGCTTCCCTTGGTGCCACTGTAGGAGCTGGAGCAGGAGGAATTGTACAAGCAGCACCGGGGGCGCTGGCCCTGCTCCCGCCGCCTCTAGACGCTGGTGTTGCCACCGCCGGCATTGCCGGCTTGCTGAGCTCTTCTCTGCTGTTCCCCGGACACGGGCTTGAAGCGTGGCCTGCCTCCTTGGAAGGCACAGGAGGAAGCTCCGGGCTGGTGTCTAAGGAGAAGCCTCCCTTTCCTYCCAGCACCCACAGTGGAAGCGGCTCGGTGGCCATGGGCGCGCCGCTGTCTGCAGCAGAGGTGCTCCACGGGCCGCTGGCTGGTGCTCACACTGCCCTCCCTTCATCTCCTGACGGCGAGACGGCCTCAGGAATGCCGGCACCTTCGGGAGAAGAGCCCCCGGCTGCCCTCGCGTCTCCAAATGTGGGCCTGGCTGTGCCTTCTGCTGCCCAGGGTCTGTCTCCTGGCTCCCRATTCTCCTCTCCAGGTTCAACAAGTGACCTGGCAGCGGGACCCTCTGTGCTGGAAAAGGGAGCTCTTGGGGTACCCTCCGCAGGTCCTGATGGATCTCCCCTGCTTGTGCCACCTCTCCATCCTGAAAGTCCTGGGGTTCCATCCGGCTCCGTGGCRGCTGAAGGGAGAGGGGATGTGGGCAGCCCAGGGCAGCCGAGTCCCCGGCTCCCCGGTGCAGCGGCAGGGCCGGGGGCTGCAGCTCAGCTGCCCCCCAGAGCCCCTGCTGGGCCCCCTGCTCAGTCCTCAGTGGTGCAAAGCTCGGCAGGAGGGTCCTCTGGCCTTGCTCCCATCGGGGCTGCTGCTGGAAACCACGTGACAAAATTCCCAGGAGCGGGATCTGCCGGTGGATCATCACCGGTGGTCCTGCAGCCCTCCTCAAGCAGCAAGGTGCTCCTGGGCCTCAGCAACACAGCTGCTGGCCCTGCTGCTGCTGGGTCGAGTGTCCCCAGGCCTGTCCTGGGCCAGGGAGCAGAGAGAGGAGGGTCTCCAGCCACCGCGCGCCCRCCCGTGTCCTGCAGCACCACGGCCGCTGTCCCGGCCTCGCAAGACTCACTTCGCAAGGTGATCCCCAAGCCAGGAGCGAACGGGGCAGCTCCTCTGCTCCCCCAGGGATCATCCAACACATTTCCAGGTCCGCTGGGAGGTCCTGCAACCCCTGCAGCCCCGCTGCCCATGACCACAGGTAGAGTGACCTTGTGTGGGAGCAGTGGTGGGTCTGAACCCATGTGGGGGCAGATGGGTTGGAGAGTTGGGGGGGTCGCGATGGGGGACCAGCAGCAGATGTGCTGGACCACATCCCACAGCAATTGGATGAGCCTGGCACGTTGAGCACATCCATCAGGAACCTGCCTCTTCCACCAGGCTGAGCAGACCTTTGCCTGCCATCGTATGGAAGAAATCCCCTCCAAATTATTTAACAGACATGAAATTGGAGGTGGAGGCAATGACTGTCTCTAGGAAGAGGCAAAGGATGTTGCCTGCATCCCTTTGCTGTACGCATGTTATTTGGCTGCAGCGGTGCCGCTCTACTCGTATGGAAGAAGGGAAAACGATCGCGAGTACGTGGAGAGGCGAGTGGACTTCAATTCACCACTTTTCAAGCCCGARACCGGATTCCCCTTTGGGAAATCCCTGCGCGATTCTCTCTATGTAAGTCTAATTGATTTGGCTTGCTCTAGGTGGCCATGACCCAAAAACCTAGGAGGTGAGGATGTAGGATGGGCCCCTCAGAGAGGTGAATCGAGCAKGATGTTTAAGTGCCTGTTTGCACCAGGGGACTTTGTGGTCATTTKGGGGGGGCTGGTAGACCCTTGTTCTGTTTTTGTCCTCAGAAATGCCAAACAGCTGGTGTAGGTCATTATTAGAAATGCTGGGGCCATTCTCACGTCTATTTTATAAAGTGGCTTCCAGTGGTTGATTTGGCAGGGCCCAACACAGAACCCAAACTTTAAGCATTTTCCCTTGTAATTTAGTTTCCAATAGGATCACAGGATAGTTCCCAGGCCCCTTCCAGTCTGCGTGGGGTCCTAGGGGTCTGACCATGCTGCACATTCACTGGGGGCTGGCACAAACCCACAGGCATCCGGGGGGGCTGACTAGGCCTGCACATGTCCTGCTGCTTGTCCTGGCCGTGCTGCCTTTCCCTGCCAGACACAGGTTATGACACAYGGATCGCTGTGTTCAGTTCACAGACAATGGACAAATTATCTTCCCAACCTCGGACAAGAACCTCTTCCCATTCCCCGACCCACCTCCTGGTGGGTTTAATGGCCACGAGAAGGTTCCCATCATCGCCGTGTTTTGGGACGATGCTGACTTCTCCAGAGGGGTTGGCACCACGTTCTACCAGGTCAGTGGAGCCACCTGGGTTGTGCTGAGGGCTTTTGCATTAAGCACCTTCTGATGATAAACTCATTGCATGTTTTTTTGGATGTCCCTTGGGATGTATAATCAACCGAGCTCATGAGAAGCTTTTTCTGTGTTTSAGCCAGCTGTGAGAGCTCTGCCTTGCAGGCTCCTTGAAGCCCTCAGCCATGGAGCAGGGCTTGGGATGTGAAGGCAGTGACAAATTTAGAAATGTCTTTGCTTTATTGGGACATAACGTCCACTGCAGGAGTTCCTCACCCTGAACACTGCCAAACCTCCCTTCATATATGATGTGGAAGCCAAGATTCGGCGGTACATGAGAACCTCCTACTCGGCAGTGTGGACCCTGAGGATCACCTGGGAGAAGGCTCCTGCCCACACAGCACGGACGGACACCAGGAGGGTGAGGAACTACTGGAGCTTAAGGGGGTTGCCACCATGTTTCGCTTTGTGTGTGAGTGTGTGGGGCTGTGACACAGATTCCCTGGTGGGATCTTGCTACCAGAGGGCTGAGATGTTTCCTAAAAATCCTTGGGGGCATTTAAGAGAAAGGGATGGATGTTCTGAACAGAGAGCTCCTGGCGCCGGTGCAGAGCCCACCTCATTACTGGTGTTGATGGCTGGGGCCTCGGCCAGCCTGAGCTGAGCTCCTCCTGCTCCCTGAAATCTTCATTTTTAACATGAGGTAAGTTCATTGTGGACCAGAAACACTATTTTTTAAAGTTACAATAATTCGCCCCACTTTGAGCCTTCTCATGAATCAACACCAGAATGAAAAATGTCATTATTGTTGCACAAAGTCTTGTCTTCTAGCACAAAATGCAATTCAGACTTGCATTTGCCTCACACATTAGGGACTGAAGCCTTCTTCTTCCCACCTTCTGCTGCAAGCACTGACCTGTATGAGTAAGTTTAGACCTACCAGCTGTGCTTGGCTCCTTAGCTGACTGCTGTGTGTCCCCGCAGACAAACACATACCAGGCTGTGCTCACCACCGACGGCTTCAGATCCTACCTCCTGATCCTCTACCAAGACGGAGGCATGAGATGGGATTACAGCCAGCTCGCTGCCGCCAATGTGCTGATCGGCTATTCCAGGTAATCGGAGCCCTACGGATGGTTTCCTACCCCTGCCTTCTCTGCAGTGCCAAACTGCAGGCTCCGGCTGGTTTAGTCCTTCCCCAGCAGAGCACCCGGGATGGATAAGGCAGCACAGCTGAGGTCTGCCTGCCCACGCAGCCCAGCAGCCTGTGCATGGATATTTGCCCAATTACCTGGATCGCTTGCAAAACTCTTATCTGCTGGGCTGTGCTTACGATAAGATCTTACATTGCGCTGCAGCCGGAGACTGGAGTCTCTTGGCAGTTTGGGGCTTAGAAGTGGGGAAAAGGTGGTGTTTAATGAACTTTGCGCTGCTTGGGGAAGGGATTTCCAGTGGCTTGGCTCGAAGAGTTGCTTCCTGCGCCTGGTTGCATTGTACCTGCTTTGTGCTGAGACTTCGCTGACCGGCAGTCTCTAGGACCTGCTTATTTTTGGTTTTCTGCTTCTGGGTAGAGAGGTCTCGTGGGGTGAGAAGTGCAGCGTGTGCCTGCAGGTTTGTGTGCGAGTGCTCACGCGCTGCCTCTCCGTCTCACAGCTGTGCAGACAGTAAAACCCCCTGTTCCCCTGGGCCTTGAGCCTCCGCAGCACCCGAAACTGAGGGCATCTCATGGAAGGAAAGCAACAGGCTGGCACGCACCCCCACCCCACAGGAGGAATCTCTGACTTTACTAATTATTTCTCTTTCTGCACACAGTGGGGATGGATCTTACCACAATGATGACCTTGTTCGAAGACCTCCAGATGCTAAATACCGCCCTGACCAATTCAGGGGCTCCAACACAGGTGGGCACCCACAGTACACAGTGCACAGTGTTTGAGTAGCTGGGGAGGTCTGCCCTGGTAGGGGAAGCCTGAAATATCCTTACCATGCTGATAGGCACTTCTAGCAGTGCTCTTCATAAATGGCTCTGTCCAGGATTTCTTCTCTGGGAGAAGCATCTCCTCCGCTTCCCTGGCGTGCCCAGTTGTTATATTYGGGCCTGATGGTCGGGGGTCCACGCTGGCTTAATTTCTGCACCAGGAATATTCACCTCTTGCRTTAAGCTGAAGGCAGCCTTGGCTGGAAGTGACAGCTGGAGAGTTCTCTCCGCAGGTCTTCGTGGGCTGTGGATATACAARCTGGAGAGCCGCGTGCGGGCCAACTACAGGCTGAAGTGCCTGGCGTGGACGGGGCAGCAGCAGGAGCCACGAGTGTGGAGCCAGGACCTGCCCTCCTGCCCCTGCTCCCTGCAGCAAGGGCAGCGGGACTCGCGCTTCAGGAGTGCCCGGAGAGGCAAGTGGGAGCAGCACTTTCCAGGCCCTCCTTGATCCATCCCAACCCAGGTCCCTYGCAGGGTGACAGAGCTCACCATGAGCATGCCAGGTTGGGGACATCGGGTGCCATGAGGGGAGGGACACAGCAGTGGTGGGCAGTGGGAGGTCTCACCTTGGGGTGCCACCAGGACAGACCCCAACAGTCCCCCCAGGAGGTGGCTGGACCGCTGGATGATGGTGAAGGGGAGCCCCTCTCTTCTCCCCATTGGGAACTCACCACTGCCCCGTTTCAGGCCGGCTGGACGGCTCCCGCGTGACGATGCTGCACTCGGCCGCGCCGAACCAGCACGGCGCTGGTGTCCGCTGCCTGTACGACGGCCACGGCCGGTTCACCGAGGGGCGGCAGGAGAGGTACTGGCGGTCCTCGAGGCAGGCGTCCCCGTACCGCGGTAAGCAGCTGGCGCCGCTCTCCTAAACCTAACCCATAGCAGCAATATCCAGCAGCTTAGGAGTATTAGCCTCCTGTGGAGGACTGCGGAGGCCCCTCAATATCTCTAGCTCTGAGATATTTTGCACCTGGAGCGGCTGGAGCCCAGCAGGATGAAGGGTGGGGAAAGGGCCCTTATATCCCAAGGCTTTAGAAGCACGGAGCTGATGCAGCAGCACTGAGCTAAGCCCAGCTAAGTACAGCCTCCCGCAGTGAGCAGGGGGTGAGGCTAGGCAGCAAGAAACCCAGGAGCTCACAGAGGCTAAATCGGTGTGAAATCAGACAAGGCATGAAATCGATGTGAAATGACCCTGTGGTTTATAAAGGGGCAGATGTGCTGTTCTTCCGGAAGGGATTTTATCTCAGTAAATGAAGGGCTTTCAAATGCGCACGGATTTCCCAGGCTCGGTGTGGTGGGTGAATGGAGTCCAGCCCGTCTCCTCCTGCCCTTGCCTGTGACACTGGGGAGGTCGGGGTGGAACGGGATGGCAGTAGGGCCTCCCGGTGTCGTGCAGCTGAAGCTGGCATCACTGCAGCCTGTAAATCATTTTAACCTCCATGCAACCCTAGTTCCTGACATGCTGTTGCGCTTGGAGGGAGCACGAATGATCTGATACCCACAAAACACAGTGTGAGCCCTTGCGCTGGGGCCAGTGCCGGCTGACAGTGCCCTGTCTGGAGCCAGCACTGCTTGCTCTCCTCCTCTCACTCTGGTTTCTGCCTCCAGACCAGGAGCTGAAGTTGCATGACTGGTGCTGTAACCAGGCGGGAAGCACCCAGCTCTGCGCCAGGTACAGTGAGAAGAGACCRGAGATCGGCTGCGATGGACACCAGGCATCCAGCACTGGTGGGTTTCCAGCTGGGGAAGTGTCACTCTGCGCCAGGGTGGGAAGCCAGCTTAACCTCCATGTGGCTAGTGCAGGAATAGCCTGTGGTGGCCATGCAAAAGGTTTTGGGTTGTCCGCAAGGATTGCACACCTGAAATTAGGCTTTTTTGRTGAAAACTGGGAGAGACACAGCAGCAGAAGAGGGCTTGGAGAAARAGTCTGGGTTAGGAGACCCACCACTCCCTGAGAGAGCTTGGGGAGGTGACGTGATGAATGAAGGAAATAGGGTGACCAACAGTGGTGGCTCCTTCTTGCTTATGCAGCCTGTAACATCTCTTTCCTGGGCAGCTAGAAAGTATAAAACATGAGAGAACAAATGAGCTTTTGTGGTGCCTGGCAGCAGAGGCTTGGGCTACTTGGGAGGATCCTTGAGATAGCCTACTCCCACGTAGGCTRTTGGGGGTGATGGTGCCAAGAGGGATGGAGAAACAAGGACAACGTGGTTCTTCCATGCAAACTGACCTGTGATCTTTCTTGGGACTGCCAGGCCGGTCGTCGGAAGAGGAAAAGAGCCACTCGGAGGAGCAGGAAGGTGAGCGTGCAGGGGACTGTCCCAGCAGGCAGAACCCCCCAGCCCAGGGATGAAGCGTGGATGAGGTGGCCGGTTCTGACTCTGTTCAAGTCGTTGAGCACTTACTCTTTCTTCTTCCTTGCAGATGAAGATGACAAGTAACTCCACACTCGCCCCGCTCCTTGTCCACAATGGCCTGGCTGTTGTTGATCCTCCAACAAGCCCTTTGCTCCCATTCCAACAGAGGAAATCTGCGTGGCCCCATTCCCCTGTTCACTGCAGCCACCGTTGTCCCATGCCCTCTGCGCAGCATGGACTCATGCGGCCAGTGCTTGCAGTTGCATTTGCTGATAGGCATTCACGTTTCTTTCCCAGATTTGTCACAGGGATTKGGTTGCTTTTTTCCTGGCTGTAGCCTTTTTGGGTACCTGCTGCATTGGGATGCTGCAAAAATTGGCACCTCCTTGCTGGCGGGGAGGGGGGCAGGTGTTTCTGAGCTGTGTCAGACAAACCTTGTCCTCTTCCCTGCACATGGGGAAGGCAAGATGAGAGGGCTGGTTGTGTCCCAGCATGTGTGAAAGGGTTTCTGCACCTTGTGTAGGCCAAATGCAGCCAAGCCCTCAGTGCCTCACAGCCTCAGGTGGCCTCCCGAGATGGTCCTTTGGGCTGGTGGTATCTGTGTCCTGCACTCTGTTCCTGCCCCAAGGCTTTCCTCCCAGGTATTCCAGAGCCCAGGAGCAACTCTCTGGATCAGTCCAGAGTCAGGCTGATGTCTCTGCTGGACATGCAAGAGCAAAACTCACCGCCAGAATCAGAAAGGGTGGTAGAAAATTATTCTGTGTGTGTGTGGGCATCTCTATTTCTTTAAGCAAACGAACAAACAAAAATCCTTGTCAAATATTGTTCATTGAATAAATTGTCTTAAGGTCATAAGCATCTCTGACCACATGGCATCCGTGTCTTCTGCTGCAAYGAGGGCTGCAAGGGCAGTGTGGGCAGCGACGTGGTGATCTGGGAGAGCTGAGCTGCTGGCTGTGATGTACGCAGTGGGGACCTSGTCCTTGTCAGCCTCGGGGGAAAGAGGGCTGGGGGCCAGGGCTGCCTCTCRGTGCTCCTCCTGCACCAAGGACGCACCTTTGCTCAACATGGGTAAACAGCAGCAGGGAGGTTGTGGGGATCTGATCCTGGGGCTGTGATTTGAGTTGTTACGTGTAGTGATTTGGGAAAGCAATGAGGTTAGATCTGCTGCTTGTAGGTGGGAACTAGGACAGAGCAATAGAAACTATGGGTAAAGTTTCTTGGGTGCCATAGGTGCAATGGGCCACCAGGTGCTGCAGAGCTTGGGAAAAGGAAGCAAGGTTAGTGCCCAGACACTAAGTGCATATAATTTACTCAGCAACATGCTGTAATCTTTTCTTTTATTCTATTATTTTGCTCATTGTAGGTTATAATCATCATGGTGTCCCACCTGAGCCTGTTCTCAGTGGTCTGTGCTAGGTCTAGTTACATTGCACAAGGTGCTACCTCCTTACTCACATGTTCAAGAACTACCCTGACTGTTGTTAGTGGAAGGTGGAGTCCTCTCACTTTGATGACTCATCCCAAAAGTACATTTTTTCATTCAAAAGCAGCTTTTCCTACAATGYGAACTGTTGCAAAGGCACCTCCTTCCACAGCCATCACCTTAGACAAACTGTCCCCAGAAGTCACAGTCCTGCAACTGGAGCCCAAAAGGCAGAGGCATGATCCCTGGTCCATGCTCATAATATTTCTTGAAATTTTGAGAGCGAAACAACAGGCAGCTCACTCTCCACAAGTAGCCAGAGGTGTCAGAGCAGGAGCAGCAGCAGTCAGTGGCTGTGGAGATTGCGCCATGCTAGGGCTGTTGAGCTGGTTGACTTGGAGGCCTAACGTTGGGTCTTGCAATCCTTATCTGTAAATAGTAAAGAAAGCAGTGATATGGATGAGTGACTCCTCTCAAGGGCTTTGCAGAAGGTCTGGCCTTTGCTACGAGCTCCAGCAGCAGCAAAGCTCAGACCTGAAGGCTAGCAAAAACCACCAGAGACCTGCAGGCTTGCAGCTGGCAGATAAACAGACCTGAAGTGATGGGTCGATGGCTTGCAGCTGTGGTGCCCAGCACCATTCGGAGGCTTCAGAGGGGATGTGCCCTGCTCCATCGTCTACCGTGGTGAGAGCTGGATGGGGAGTAGGAGCAGAGCTGGGGGGAGTCCTGCGAGGGCAGGCTGAGCTGGGGGCACCTCAGCAGGTAAGGAGGGCAGGGATCCACTGGTCAGTGCTCCCACAAAACCAGCTTTGATTCTGACCGTAGCCACCAAAGGCCCACTGGAGGCTGTTTACATTAAAGGGAGTGAAGCGGACGTGGGGTTGGGGGGGTGTGCAGGGATATACTCACAGGAGAATGGTCGCTGACTCCAGAAGGACTCCTTGGCCCTAAAGGAAGGGGAGCAGAAAGAGAACAATACGTCACAGGGCACCAGGAGCACCCTGTGTGGTGCTGGCACCTCGGTCTGAGCAGAGTGGGGAGCAGTGATTGAGCTTGGTGTGGGGTTGAGGAAAGGGGATGGAGACAGGGATTTGGGGGGTTGAGACAACAGCAGAGGTAAGTCCCAGTTGCTGCATGAAACAAATGCAAGTGAACAGCGACACGTCCCATGGGCTTGGTGAGCTGGCATCCCCTGGGCAATGAGGGAGCTCACAGCRGGTACGGGACACAGCACAACCCCAACACAAACACAGGGACGTCCCCAGTCCTGCTCCAACCTGCTCTAGCACCTCCTTGGCCAGTGCAAGGGGCTCAGGGCACGGAGCTTCCTGCTGCCATGCAAAAGCCCTCTGGCCTGGGACCAAGGGCTGCGGAGAAAGAAGGGAGACACTGGCATTTCCCCTGAGTCTCGCGCTTCATCAGCCATCTGCTAACCCCCTTCTGCACAGAAATAGAAGGGCTACTCCTGCAATAGTCTTCTCCTGCTGCAAACCAAGTCTTCCCASGGAAGCACGAGTTCCCGTGGAAATTACTTGGACTTTATTCAAATTAAAATTAAATAGAAAGCCATTCTGTAACCAAATACTGGTGGGGTGGTTTGAGGAGGAAATGCAAATATTCTCTGCAATGGGGACATAAAGAATCTAGTTTTCAGCCCACTGAAGTAACTGGACCCTTGAGCATCAAATGGCTGGAAATGGGTCCGGAAGACACTAAAAGACCACCCAGTAAAACTGCTTACCGGAGGTAGGCTCACCCCAGCACCCGCTGCCTGGGAAATCACGTCCAGCYAGCTCTAGACTCTTCAAAAGTGAATTTCCCATCGATTCTTTTGCAGCAGTTTTGGATTCTTTTGGATGCTCTTCCTGACATCCACACTCCATCTCCCGCTCTGCCTGGTGCCYGAGAGCCCCCCGCCCAGCGCCACCYGGTCCCCGAGCGCCGYGGGCGCCACTCACCCCTCGCTGTGTGGGTGCCGGCGGCAGCGTCGCGCGGCCAGGCCGGTGGCGGCGAGCAGCAGCGAGAGCAGGGCCAGCGCTCCCAGCAGGATGCCCACAAAGGCGCCGAGGCCCACAGCGAGCTCCTCGCACCGCTCGCCGCCGGGGGAGAAGATGGAGAAGGAGGCGCAGCTGCGGAGAGGACGGAGCAGAGGTGAAGCCCTGCGGCGAGGACGCAGGCCTCTCCCGCCCGCCTCGTCGGGCGCCGCTACCTGCACACGGGCCCGTCGGGCAGGTGCCGGCAGCGGCCGCTGTGCTGGCAGTAGCCCTTGCTGCAAGGGGACATGCAGAGGAAGCCGGCGCTCGGCACGTAGTCCAGYTGGTAGCCTTTGTAGCCCGAGAGGCCGCAGGGGAAGTAGCGCCTCAGCTGCGGCACCGTCACTGCGGAAAGAGGCAGGCATGGAGAGCGCGGCGGTCATCCGCAAACCGGCTTGGGTGGAATCACCGAGTTTTGGAGCAGTGCCGCCCTGTGTTGTGTATTCACTCTCTCCCACCCCCAGGTTTCCTCTAGCTGGAGGCACATGTAGGGTAGGGAATTGCCACCAACCCCTCATCCATCAGCGCCAGCATCACSCGCACTGTGTCCCCTGAGACCCCTGTGTCCCTCTCCCCAGCCCCAGGGCCAAACCATGGCCCCAGGAGGACTCACGCTTCACCAGGTCGGTGACGTTGTCCCCGTGCAGGCGCTCGAAGGTGACACGCGCTCCCACGGCCCGTCGCCGGCGCTGGGGCGGCCTGTTGAAGGCCCTGGTGATGGCCRCCCTGAGCTCCTTGTTCAGGAAGTGGATCACGGTGCTGGTGCTGTCGTAGGCGAATTCGGACACCACGGTGAACGTGAAGCCGTCTCTGCAGTGAAAGCAAAGGGTGGACAGAGTCTGGGAGCAGATCTRCAAACATGGCCAGAGCAGCTTTTCTGTGCCCCAGTTTCCCCATTTTTCCCCATAAACACCCTGTCTGGGTATTTATCAGTTGTGGGGCTGAAAAGACAGGCGGTGATTGTCCTTGACATCCCAAACCCGTGCCRCCCCATGTGTTCACTGCTCGGGTCCCAGCTCACTCACATGCGGGTGATGTTGGTGTTGCTCTGGAAAGCCTTCACCTCCAGGGATGCCAGGACGGCTGTGACCTGAACGGGGCAAGTGGGAGGCAGTGTTAGAGGAGGGCAGGACAGCCCAGGTACGGGGCAGTGACTGAAGGGCGACGTRTCTGAGCCCCGAGGGCTGCTCTGCCTTTTCATTCACACGTGGGGGACCTGGTGAGCAGCCATGGGTGCCGCCTGTGTGRCTGTTGGGACCCCATGGGCTGGGGCCACCTCCTCACTGGCCTGAGGGGTGGACATCGAGGACACAGTGGGTGCCCTCTCAATGCCTTCCAAAGCAACACCCCAACATCATCCTGTCCCCAGCCATGGGGGCCCCTGGACACGCAGCAATAGCCTAACCCCCTTGGCTGACGTACAGTGTGGTTGACCTCGCCGTTGGTGACGTTCTGCAGCGTGCGGACCTGCAGGCGCACGCTCCGCCGGGGCAGGTCTGCTGGAGGAAAGACGTGGCAGTTGCTCTTGCCTGCCATGGCTCACACGAGCCAGGCTGGAGCCCACCCGAGGTGACGCAGACACCCACCTGGGCTTGCCAAGGGCTGAAAATCACCCCCTGCCACCAGGCAGTGGCGGTCGGTGAAGGCAGGGGGGCACAGGCAGGTGGGTGTGCAGGTTGCCATGTCCAGGTGGCACTGGCCCCCATTGCTGCAGAAGCCCTCYGGGCAGGTGTGGGTCCCACACGTGGCCATGCAGCCTGTTCCTGCACCTACCAGGATCAGCGGGGTGGAAAGTGGGGTGAAATAGGTACTGGGTCGCAGCCCTTGGGTTCGGTGGGCACCAGAGTCAACCTGGCCTGTGCTCAGCCTTACCCCAGGCTTCATTGATTTTCTTCTGCACTTTTAGTGACTTCTAATACAATTTCAGAGCCTCAAGGAAAACCACTGTAACCTCCACACCCTCCACCTGGAATCTTTTTCCCAAATATAAATGCCAGACTGATACTTTGTAAGTGGAGTGAAAAAAACCTTCCTCCCTCCTGCCAAARCCATTCTGAAATCAGGTCTCAATTTTAAGCCTCTAGACCTCTTTGCCTCGTACACATGAAAGGCTCGATCATATGGGATTTTCCTTACAGAAAAATCCCCCACAAAAATCCCTTCCCAATAGACGAGTGTTAGCAGCCCAGGAGCACCAAGCCCTTTTGGGGCTGGAGCTGAAGTGTCTCTGTCCCATATGGTATTAAGGGCGGCACATCAGCAAGGCACTTGGGTGCAGAGCTCACCACCCAGGCCRTCTCCCCTAATCAGCCCCGGGTTAGCTTCTTTGGCCACGCTGCCACCGTTTTGGGGCAGAGATTCTCCTGGCAGCAGGGGCACTCACCAGCCTCGCAGGTGCACAGGTAGCTGCCCACGGTGTTGGTGCAGGTGGCRTTCCCCACGCACGCCGTCCGCCGTGCGCACTCGTCGATGTCTGCTGAGGCAAGGGCAYGTGGCATTGAGCGAACCCGGGCTAAGCTGGGACCAGGCGAGCCCTGTGCCACTCACCTGCGCAGTGTGTCCCATCACCGCTGAGGCCGGCAGGGCAGGGGCCGCAGCCGGTGCGTGGGTGGCAGCTCACGCCGGGGAAGCAGCCCCGCGCACAGGGGTCTGGTGGGTCCTGGCAGAAGCGACCGGAGTAGCCTGCATCACACCTGCAGGCTGCGAGCTATGGAAGGGGATGGTGGTCCTGGCTTAGGGACACCATGCGGATGGATGGATGGATGCACAGAAGGGCATGGGAAGGGCGTGATGCTGGAGGAGCTTTACATGCTGATGTGCATCCCTGGGGACGTGGTGCTGCCCAAACCCCCCTACCTGCAAGGAAGAGCTGCCAACGGTGCTGGTGTCGTTGTAATCGCACTGGTGGCTCCTGCTGCAGTTGCAAAGGGTAAAGCTGAGCAGGAGGATGGCGGAGAGGTTGTTGGTCCCCACAGCCTCCAGGCTGACTGTGAAGGGGGCTGTGCTGGTGGGTTCCCACRTGAGGGTGCCGTTCTCTGCATGAGGAGAGAAGGGAAGGAGAGGAGGTGGCAGGAGAGAAGGGCAAAGTGCAGGGAAAGGGGCAGATTGCGAGTCTCAGCAGAACCTCTGATCTCACCCTACCTGTTATGTTGAGCTCCAGGGAGATGTGAGGGACAAACCGCGCGCCTGTCCCCTCTACTCGGTACTGCCTCGTCACCCTTTCCATCCTGTAGGCTGTGAGCGAAGCATCACCAGTGATGATGGGAGGAAAAGTGTCTGAGGAAAGAGCAGCCCACACACAGCTGGAGGTTTGTCATGTGGGGATGGCCTCCCTTAGCTCTGTTCCTGTCCCAGTGAGGACAGGACCTCAAACAGACCCCCAGCAGAYAGGACGCCAAGCAGACATGGCCTTGGACACCCACCAAAGCTCTCATGTTTCTCTGTGCTGCCATGTCCCAATCACTAAGGACCACTCAGATGGGCAGTACAACTCAGAGACCTTGGCTGGCATCTTTCCTGACTCCATGTGGGGCGGGAAGGATGCCAGCCAAGGGGAAGGGTATCCCCTGGGGAGCCATCCCGTGATCTCTCCGAGGTGACCATCTGCTCCACTCACTTAGCACTGTCTTCTTCTGCTGGAAATCATCTGCGAGACTCTGGGTGGCCAAGCCCAGGGCCACATCTCCAGTGCTCAGCGTGTCGTAGAYGCACTCCCTGCCCCCGTGGCACCGCGAGGCTGCCAGCTGGTACTGGCTTTCGTTCTCCTGCCGCAGCCGAGACAAGAAGACAGGCGTGAAGTTCGTTACYGGAGCTGCCAGCGGCTCAGCAAACAGGCTGTGCTCTCCAACAGCCCCTGCAAGAGAGCACACCATGGGGACGGGCAAAGGTTTTTAAGGATGCCTACTTTTGTGTTGGTTTCCATGGAGCAGTAAAGAGACCAAAGGGAATCCTTGGCACTGGTTTTGCTCAAGCAAATATTTAAATTTCTCCAGACCAACTGAGAGCTGAAGGTGCTGAAGCAGGGGTTCACTAGGATGGATCCTGAGCCCAGACTTACAGGTCATGCCATAGCTGAAGATCTCCTCCTCACTGCTGTTTGTGGGGATGTTGGTGCCRTTCAGCATTCGGAAGTCATCTGCAGTGTTGTGGTCCCATACACCTGGAAGAGCATCGCAGGAGGATTGGAGCCCCCCAGGCCTCAGCTGGCCACCCTGTCTGACACAGACTGGGGTTTAGTTTAGCCACGTGGGAAGGCCGAGGTGGGTTCTGTCCCSGTTTCCTCACAAGCCCTATCCTCTAGCATTTGTCAGCCTGCTCTGAGGTACTAAGGGGATACTGCACTCCTGCTTGGAGGTGGAKGGAGCCAGAGCTGGGGGGTGGTAGTGCATCTGGGTCCCAGCCCTAAGAAGAGCTTGGTTAGTCCTGGTTATCTGCAGTCCCTGCAAGCTTGGGGCCTCAGCAGTGCTGTCAAGTTCCTTCACCATCGCCACCGTCCCATCAGCTTCCTTGATGGGGAGTTGGGTCACCAGCTTGAGGCAACCATGCCCCAGGAGATGGGCTGGTGCCTGGTCCGCGCGGCACTGATCTCACCCTGCAGCCTTTGCATGGGTGCCAGCCTGGCCCCTCACCCAGCAGGCCCTTGGTGGCGTTGAGATACCGATCAGGCAGGGTGCAGACCACGCTGAGCATCCCGGAGGTGGCCAAGACAGAGATGGCAACAGCCCCGTCGAAGACAGCTGTGACGGAGGAGGCATTGACCACCAGAACACCGGGGTTGTAGTATACCTTGGCATCCATATCTGCAAGTGAAGATGAACACAGAGGGGAAAGTCTACACAAGCTCAGAGCTGGACCCATGTGGAGACTGGCCTGGACCTGCTGAGGGATGTCCTCAGCTCCCTGCACAGTCTCACTGCTGCTGACACCAACGGCCCTGGGCTGCCCTCAGGGATCCCCTTGCAGGGTGTAGCCAGGAGGGTCAGTTGCTAGAGGAGCTCACCTTTGGAGTAGGAAAACAGGACGGGCTTGTAATTCAGCAGGAGCTGGATATCACCTTGGCTTCCCAGGGTCCACTCAACCTGCAAACCACAGAAGATGTCCCAGTCAGGCCATCTGCTCATCGCACTGAGCCTTTCTGATCCCAGCTCGTGCTGGAGACACAGGAGCTAGACCCTGTCCTGCTCAAGCCCCTCAGAGTCRCTCAGCACTAGAGGCTGTGTTGCTGTGCTTGCCATGCTGGGCATGACAGTGTAGGTTCCCGGGTCAGAGAATTGCCCTGCCATGGCTCAGGACTGCTTCTCATGGCATTAAGGGATTTGAATGACCAACCTCCTCTAGATATGGGGAGGAATTATGCAAAAAAAGAGAAGGGATGCAACTGTGAAGATAGCCTGGAAGAAATCAGTTTTCAGTGTGTAGATTGTGAAGCATGGAGTGATAAAAGGATGAAGCAGATGTTGTTTCTGTAGAGCTTCAGGCCAAGGCTGGACAGCATGCATGCGGTGTTAGAGCTGGCTCTTGTTAGTCTTTGTACAACCTCTGCACATAGCAAGTTGCTCAGGCTTCTCATGGGAGGTGACACAGAGGAGAGTGGGTGTTTTGCAAGTCCCAGGCATTTCTAGGAAGTGCAGATGTGCTGCCCAACCTGTCTGCTGGGTTTCTCCCATTAGGTTCTCAGATCTGTAACCAGGTGGCTGCTACTTACGACTGTGGTGTTGGTGGAGATGTACTGGGCAGCAAAAGCCACGAAGTTGGTGGCCTGGGCTGTGCCAGTCYGGGCTGTGCGCCCTTGCAGGGTGAAACTGGTCCGGGCATCGCTGGCCTTCAGGAGGACAAAGTCACCGAGCCCATTGAAGGTGTAGGTGAACCCATCCAGGGTGGTGATGTGGGGGTCCCCAAAGGCACTGGCTGGGGTCACAAGGCGGTGAGGGAATTTTATTGGGAGGAAAAAAGTCAATTGCTGGCATCATTGCAAAGAACGCACCATGGTCCCGTGCAGAGCACGGAAAGCTGGGGTCGCAGTGGGGACCATGCACAGCTGTGCCATCCATGCAGCGCCAGAGCCTGGGGCTGGCTCCCTGTCACAGCAGGGAGATGGAGCAGGCAGCCCCGGGAACTCACCAGGGGCGGGTGGCACGTATCCCTCGCAGCTGGCCCTGGGTCTCTTCTCAGCAAACCTGGTGCACAACAGGGGCTTCCCCACTCGCTGGCAGCACCAGTCAAAGGCCTCCAGCTCCTCATCTGCAGAAGAAGATGGACAGTGCTGCTGGGGCAACCGGACCTCCCTGCACCACTGTGCACCTGTGCTCTGCACCACTCTTAGGCACTCTTATCTGCAGGTGTTTGTAGGGAAGAGAGCCACGGTGCTTGCTTACCGGTGGTGGGGTTGAGGGCAAGGCTCCAGACCCTCTCCTGCCAGCCTTGGAGAAAACTCTCATTCYGATAAAGACATCGGACCCCCGCTCCTGTCTGGCTCGGGGATGAGGTGCGCAGCATGGTCACRGAGGCATCTACCAAGTCTGAAAAGGTTCATGTGTCACTGGCTGCCTTGGGAACTGGCCAGGGGCCTGACAGCAGGAGAGTCCCAGCCCTATCCGACCCCACAGCATTCATCCACTGGCTTCAACCCTGCCCAGGTGGACTATSAAAGTGATGGGTGAAGGGGACCAATTTGGGAAGGTGCTGGGTGCCTTAGAGCCCAGAGGGGAAGTCTCATAAGAGGCGCTTGATCAATGGGATGCAACGATTGTAACGGTGGGTTTGAGATCTCCGCCCTCCAGATTTGTGGTTTCTGACCCCTCTTTCCCCGTGCAGGGGCACCCGACACCTCTGCTCTGCCGGTAGCGGGGGTCCAGCTCTGCCTGGGACCGTGAGCAGGGGCACGGCAGCAGCTCTCCATTCCAGCTGGACGGCTCCGGCTGTGCCGCCAGCCACGTGAGGCAGCGCAGCCTGTAGTTCACCCGGGGACGACTGTCCAGCTTGTAGATCCAGAACCCACGTGGACCTGGCAGAACAACCAGACAACAACACAACCAACGTCCTACAGCTAGTGTCAGAACCGCTGGCATCTCCCCTCATCCAGAGAGGAGAGTCCAGGCTTGAATGATTGTCCCGTGCCATTAACCGCTCTCAGGAGATCCCCAGGCTTCCTGTCGAGCCAACACCGCTGGTGCTGGGGCAGCTGTGGACAGCCCCAGCAGAAGGGAAGCAGGGACCTGTGCTTTGCACTTGTGTCTGTGCTCATCTCTGCTTTTAGGCCTCTCTCGCTCTCAGCTGGCAGCCCTTGTGCAGGCTCCATTGCTCCTCAGGGATGTTGCACACCAGGGACACACTCGTGGGCCTGTGGGCATGCATCTCCTCTCCAACCCCCAGCACTGAACCAAAGACTCCCTTCCCACCGTACCGGTGCTGTAGCCTCTGTACTGGTCAGGCCGGTATTTAACTGCTGGTGCCTTTTGAATCAGCTCGTTATTTTCTGCATATCCGTCGCCACTGTGTGAAGAGAGGAAGTCCTGTATCACACACCTGACAACTCTACACCTCCATCCCRCATTTCTCCAGCCTTGGGAGTGCATCACTCTGTCAAGCACAAAGAGGGAAGGAGCTGATGGTGCTACAACCCAGCACAGGTCCTTCCTYCTAGTCCAGAGCGGAGCACCAGACCACAGGCCATGAATGAAAGCAAAGAGGAGGTCGAGAAACAGAGCAAATCTGAAGGAGGTGTGACAGACATCTCCACATACACACACACGGCACCTGGAAAAGCCCATGAGCACGTTCCTTGCTGCGAGCTTGGTGAAATCCCACCGCATGCCACCGTCCTGGTAGAGGAGCAGGGCGAAGGACTGGTTCCCATCRGTGGTGAGGACCGCCTGGTACGTGTTTGTCTAGAGAAACCCACAGCACCAAGTGAGCCCACTGCAGAGCCTCCCACTTCCCACAGAGCGGGATGAAGCAGCCTCACCAAGGGGACACAGGGAAGGAGAAGTCACCAAGGCTTTTGGGTTGGGATAGCAGTGGGAGAAGACCCTTTGTGAGCAGACCATAAAAATCCTGAGCAAAGCAAGCAGGGAATTTCTGACCCACAGATGGCTTCTCAGGGTGCATTTATCCGTGGAAACCCGCCTGGGTGTACCACGGGCATTTGTGTCCTGCTGTGAACAGGTAAAATCAAAGCTGCAAGACCTGAAACCCATGCATGAAGCTGCAAGAGGCCACAAACGCACCCTGACTGGCCACAGCCAGGCCCCCATCACCAGTGGGGYCCCCATGGATCCCCTCCGCTCACCCCTGTGTCGTTCCTCCGGGATGGGTACGCTGGAGCATCCTCCCATGTCACCTTCAGGGTCCATTTGGCTGTGTATGAGGTGTTCATGTATCTCTCRATCTTTGCTTCCACGTCGTGGACAAGGGCATTTTGGGCAGACCCAAGAGTGAGGTATTCCTATGAGATTTCAAAGGAGGAGTTTGGAAAGGATGGGATTGCTCTGGAGGTTYGAACCAGGCTCTCCTGGGGAGGTTCCAAAAAACCTCTTACCTGGTACCATGTGGTGCCGACTCCCTGGGAAAAATCCGCATCATCCCAAAATGCAGCCACCATTGGCAAACTCTCCTGGCCACCAAACCCGTGGGGAGGTGGGTTAGGGTTGGAGGGGACATAGTTGTCCGTAGGTGGGAAAATGATTTGTCCGTCATCTGTAAACTAACCAAAATAACTAGTGATTTTCTGACACCAACCTCCCCAGATGGCACCTGCCCAGCAATGCGATTCTTATTTATACCCTGCCCAAGGATAGGCAAAAACTGGATGTTTTAAATCATGAAAAATTAACATTATATTAAATAAAGTTTCTGTTCCAATTTTGCTGGGATTTTTTTTTTCTCTCACACAAGCTAAATGTCRCTCGTGCTTTGCAGCCATAAATACTCACATAGAGAGAGTCACGCAGTGTTTTCCCAAAAGGGAATCCAATCTCTGGCTTGAACAGTGGGGAATTAAAGTCCTCCTTCCTTTCAACATATCCTCTGTCATTTCCCTCCGTGCCGTAAGGGTATAGCGACACAGCTGGAACTAACACAAGCAGGTGATTAATAGACAACTRAAAATAAGCTCATTCCACTTATCACATCTCCAAGGTGAGCAAGTCCTGGCATAATCCACCACATCTGTTGTTGCTGTGATGTCCTGTAAAGAATCCTGCCTTCCCAACTCAGGGATTTCCTCTGTGAGCAGGTACTTAAATGATTTTCCTCAGCTGAGCTGTGAAAGATCAGACAAAAATGCACACAGAGGAGAGGAGAGAGGGGACAACATTATGTGCAGGGTTTGGACTTGGCTGGCTGTGGGCAATGGCACTGTGCTGAGTGGGGATGGAGAGGGGACCTTGGCTCAGGATGGCCTTTATATGAGGTCAGGGGAGTGCGATCCCTGCAAAGTTTCATGCAAGGACAAGGGACTCCCCACCGCAGGGTATTTGGGCTTCCCAGGCAGGGGGAGGCAGTATGTGTGAGTCAGGTGAGATGCCCTGCTCTCACATTCCCTATTTCACCTTTTCCTATCAATCCCCAGCCCGGTGCCTATTGCAGATGGGCTGTCGCATGTCATACGCGGTCACAGCAGCTCAGTAGGGCCAATCCCTCCCCGATGTCCTCTGCCTTAGGAAGAAAAGGAAGGAAGAAAATCTACTCACTGCTGAGCCCCAGGGTGGGCCGGGGCTCAGACGGAGACRTAACCATGGGACCTCCGTGGCTAGGGATGGCGTGGGCAGAGGCCCTGGGGGCCGTGGCTGGTCCTTTCTGCATCCCAAAGGCAGGAGCCGTGGTGGGGCTGGCGGCTGCTGGTGGCTTGTGCGGTGCTGTGGTGCTGCCTCCCAGGAGGGATTCCCCGTCCTCCTCCGAGTCGCCCTGCATCGCGGCCGGACGCGCTGGGCTTGTGGGCGTGACAGGCAGCACGGTGCGTGGCGAGATGGCCACGATGGCTCCAGCCGCTGGGGTGACGCTCTCTGCGGGCCCTGTTTTGGCCACTCCGCTTCCAGCTCCTGCTGACACGAGCAGAGCTGGTGAGGGGCTGGTTTTGTCCATGGTATCTGGCTCTGGACTGGCGGCAGAGACAGGAAGGATGGACACGGTGGTGAATGCAGGCTGCGATCCAGCCTGGCCACCCAGAGCAGGGACAGCCACAGCTGAAGGGGTGCCAGGGACAGAGAAAGTCCCCAAACCCTCCTGTGGGGTGGTGAGGCCCTTGGCGAGTGTGGGGAGCGCCCCGGATTGGGGTTCGTTCCTGGCTGTCCCTGCTGCATTGCTATTCAGGACTGCAGCGGAGGCTGCTGTGGCTGCTGCGTTGGCTGAGGCATCACTGGGGGTGTGAAGGGGACTTGTCATAGTGCTGCCTGTGGCCCCAGGCTCTGGGGAAGCCGTTGGTAGCACCAGCCTGCTTGGGGCACCAGGAGAGCTGGGCAGAGCTGTGCTGTCTCCCAGGTGCGCGTCAATGGGGCTGGTCATGGTGGCAAAAGCAGGAGAAGAAACTCGGCTTGTTGACCTCTCTGGGATGTCATGAACGATGGTGGCTAAGCTGCTGCTGGCAGGTTCAGTTGTTTTCTCCCCCGAGACAGGTTGTCCCTGGGATCTCTGGGTGACAGGAGGTGACGTGCTCAATGCCTGGTCTGGGCTAGAGTTGTTGACAGCCATGGGAGAAGAGGAGCCTGTTGTTGGCTTGGGTGCGGCATATCCGACTGCCAGGGATGGTGCTGGTTCTGTGGTAGTGCTGTCACCAAGAACAGATGATGGCTGAGTCATTGGCTCCTCTGCTGTGCTCTGCGTGCTGGAGAAAGGTGTCCTGGTCACCACGATGGCATGGCTGGGATCAGGCACCTCCAAGGACCCATCGGTTGKCTCTGTCACAGTGGTGTGCTTTGTAGGAGATAAGACAGTTGTTCCTGATCCACTGCTAGYGGTGCTGGGTCCAAGGTGTGGGGTTACTGCTGTCCTGTTGGCAGCGGCCAGCGGTGCTCCGGCTGCCAGCGCAGTGCCGCTGGCTTGGGAGGTGCTTACACCTACATCTCTTGCTCCCACTGCCACAGTCGCTGCCTCAGGTGTGGTCYGGAGCTGGCCTGGCCCCTCCAGAGCTGGGGTGCTGGTGGTGACCAAGGAAGGCAGCCTGGTTGACAGCTTGTTTCCCCCAGAGTCCATCCTGGGGGCTGTTTGAGCTGGGACACGGTCTGTGATTAACTCCGATTTACTGGTTGCTGCTTTGGTCAGTGAAGGGGTAGAGACAGGCAAAGCCAGGGCTGTTGATGACATAGCCGTGGTGTCTTTGCTGACGGTTGTGGGCATGGTGGTGGTGGTGGGCTYGGCTGTAGCCCTCTCAGAGAATGGAGCAGGTGACAGGCTGGTGCTTCCCCCAGCCGCTGCGTCACCAGGCACTGTCAGAGYGGTCTCCTCAGCAGCACCGTGTACAGGTAGGGAAGCAGCAAGCCCATCAAGAGCTGTTGCAGTTGGGACTGCACCCTCATCTCCCCGGTCAACACCACCGAAGCCAGATCGCGCACGTCTGTCTGTCTGTCTGTCCGTGACAGGTTGTTCTGCAGCAGGGGACAGGGCAGGGCTGGCACCGGTGGCCTCAGCCATGGCAAACCCTGCTCTGGCAGTTGACGTCTTGGCTGTCCCGCTGGCTGTAGAGTCCTCCTCACCATGTGCTCCAGCTGCGGTGACGGTGTTACCAGAGGGGGCTGTGCCTGGTGGCAGCCAGGTGGCAGTGGGGCGGGCGGGAGAGGCGCCGCCTGCTCCATCAGACACAGAGCCGCTGTCTGCAGGGCTTGTCGGCTGTCGCGGTGTCTCAGCTGAGAGGTGGCGGGTCCCCGGGGAGGACAGACCCACTGCGGCCTCCACAGAGGCAGGGCTCCCATGCAATGAGCTTGTGGTGCTTGTTGTGGACATCAGTCTGTTTGTCGTCAGGGAGGAGGCGCCCAGGGCTGCCTGGGCAGTGAGGGTCACCACGGCCGTGTCTGTAGAGCTGACACTTGGTGACACCGTATGTGATGGTGGCTCCCCAGGGGCTGTTGTGTCCCTTGCCATCTGAGTGGCAGAACTGAGGGTGGGTGGGGAGGACGTTTCCTCTGTCGACACCGTGCCRAGGTGTCCGGGGCTTGGCAGCAGGCTGAGGGGTGGGAGCGCGGCAGTGTGCTGGGGAGCTGCGGAGGGCACTGCAGCACCCGGCGCGGGGGACACGCTGGCAGCCGACGGCGATGTCATGCCGGTCCTCATCTCTGCGCTGGTGGTGGTGGTGACGGACACAGCGGTGTCGGAGATGGACGCAGCGGTGTCCTCGCTGCTGGCCAGGGTTGCCGCACCATCAGTCCTGCTCTCAGAGGGACCCGGGAAGGATGCGGTGGTCTCTGCCAGGGTGGTGGTACTGCGGGGACCTGTCCATGCTGCGGCTGTGCCTGGCCAGGACATCCCAGCCGAGGGTTCRTCCTGGGCTCTGTGGCTGCCCGGGCTGGAGGACCTTGTAGAGGGCTCACTGCTGCTGTGCRTGGGCTCCACTGGTGACAGAGAGGTGCTGCGGGAGGAGGTGGCTGCTGTGACGAGCTCCACGCTGGCCCCGCTTGGGGTGGGAGAGGAGGATGTGGCCACGCTGAGGCTGCTTAACCCCACTGCCGTCCCGGTCACGCTGTCACTGGGGATGCTGGAGGACGTCACCACCATGGGGCTGGTGCTGCTGGGGACGGGGGAGGACACGCTGTCCCCCGGCTCGGCCGTGCTGGACATGAGCGCCAGGGAAGGTGCTCTGGAGGGCTCCGCAGCGGGGCYGGGCACTGCCAGCGAGTGCAGACCCACCACGGTGCTCCTGCTGCCGGGGGAGGGCCGTGTCACTGGGGGCGCGTTGCTGGTGCCCGGCTCAGTCCCCACAGTGACAGACAGGGTCAGTCCTGGGGCCGGCTCTGCTGCCCCTTCCCYGGCACCCGGGTAGGACACATCTGCTGCCCGCTCAGCAGTGCCACCGCTCTGGCTCGTGTGTGGCTGAGGGGCACCGCTGGCCCCAGAGGGATCCGATGTATGCGGAGCTGGCCCAGGAGAGGTGTTTTTACTGAGTGTCCTGCTCACCCAGCCTCCTTCTGCTGCATTTGCAACTAAGTTGGAGTCTTCAGCTGCCTGCATGGTGCTGCCGTCTCCTGCTGCCTGGGACCTGTCCCTGGATCCGTCCATGGCTGCATTTCTGGTGTCTGGCAGCGACGCCAGTGGGGGTGTCGGGGTGGCAGCGGTGCCAGGGGATGGACTGGACACGTGTGACACCGGGCTGGGGTCTGCTGAGACTGGCAGAGCAGAGTGAGTGCCCTGGAGAGGCAAGGGAGGAACCTCTGATGGGGACCTCGATTGGGGAGCATCATCCCCTGGGGCGGGTGGCTCCGGTGGTGGCTCAGTCCCGGGGAGTGCGTCACTGGGAGGTGGCCCTGCGTCATCAGCAGCATGGGCAAGAGCTGGCACAGCTGGTGCTTCTGGTGTTGGCTCAGCCCCAAAGTGACTCTGCAGAGATGTTGTCCAGCYCATAGCTGGGTGGGTGACGTAGTCGCTGGTGACGAGAAACAACCTTCCCATGGCTGAGGTTGGGGCTGTTTCTGAAGTGGCTGTGTCTGTATGAGYAGAGGGGCCCATGGCCGACTTGCTTGTGGCATTTCCAGCCCCAGGAGACACAGAGCTGGCTGCCCTCTGCACCGGGGTGTCACGAGGTGGCAGGTGGGTCATGCTGGTCACAGGGTCCTCTTCCGAGGCCATGTCTGGGGAGGCTGCAGGCAGTGCAGTGGTGGTGCTGTCTGGGCTGGGGKAGGCATCACGTAGGGCATCACCGGCCAGTGCTGGTTGCAGGGTGGTGGGGCTGCTATGTCTCATGGTTGCTGCTGTCCTTGGGGTGCTGCTGGATAGGGATGTCCCCAGAGGTGGCCCTTTGGTGGGACTTTCATCCAGGAGAGGTGCGATGCCTGCACGTGATGATGCAGAGGCTCTGCTGGCTCTGGCCATCTCCAGGGTGCCAGCTGCTGCTGCGAGGTTGATGGTTGTTGCTGCTGTGGTTGTGTCCTCCATGCGTTCAGAAGCTGTTGCTGCCTCAACGGCAGCGGGAGCAAAACTGCTGGGGGCTGGAGGGGACACTGCAGGATCACGCAGCTTCCCAGGGCTGGGGACAGAGACATTGGGTCCTGCATCTGCTCCACCTGTGCTCAGACCTCCAGACTCCTCTTCCAGCTCCTTGTCAGCCACRTGTGACCACGTGTCCCCAATGGGGGTAACAGGGGAACTGTGGTAGGTGAGCGGCGGGCTGGTGCCATGGGGGCCTTGCAGGTTTGTGTGCGACACCGGCTCATCGGTGACACCCCTGTTCAAGCCCGAGAAGCGCTGAGGCACTTGCAGTGTCCCAGTGTCCGTGTCCAAAGCAGCTGTGGCTGGGTTAAAAGTCACCTTCCCGGCTGACAGGGAGTGTCCAACGGAGACTTTGGCCGTGGCTGCAGAAGAGCCCAGGTCTGGGTCACTGCTGTCGGTGGCTAAAAAGGAGGCAGTCATGTCTGTGGATGACGTGAGGAGCAGCGAAGACCCGCGGAGAGCTGACTTGCCTATGGGTCCTGCCCTGGGCACCTTAGACGGTGCAGGGCCGCTCATGATGCTGGCCGGTGGCTGTGGTGAGTCTCCAGCTGGCTCGGGAGTGCTGGGAGATGGGTCTGGTGGAGCCGGCACAGGGCTGGTGCCCCAGGGCGTCGCGATGCCCGGCTCGGGGGAGCTGCCCACTGCTGCAGGGAGCACACTTGGACCTTCCCTAGCAGCTCCATTCCCAAAGGCTGGTGCTGCTTCACCCACCGGGTTCACAGTGCTGATGTCTGTGGTGGAGCTGCTCACCTCGCCATACCTGCCCAGGGAAGGTGTTGCCGTGGCTCCAGAGGATGCATATCCTTGTGCTTTCCTGGCACTGGTTCCAGCAAGGGGCAAGGACATCGCTGCGCTGAGCCCTGCCGAGGAGGATCCACCTGCAGCTGCTTCCAACAGGGCAGCGCCGGGGCCTGCAAGGGCTGCTGTGGTGGGCAGAGCCCCAGSGGGGTTTCCGAGGGAGGACCCCGTGCCCAGGACGGGCTCAGCAGGGGGACCGCCGTGCAAGGCTGTGGAAAAGCTCCTTGTTGGCCCAGCAGGGGTACTGGGAGCATCAGGAAGTGTCGCACCATGGGACGGGGTGTCTCCAGCAGTGCTGGCATACAGCGGTGCGTCCATCCCCATCCGGGCACTCGTGGTGCCCAGGGAAGCAGTGCCGGTCACTGCTCTCRAGGAGGGTTTGCTCCTGCTGTGGACCAGCTCAGCGGTGGCATTTTCTGGGGCTAGAAATGACCCAGCAGGGACAGGCTTTGCAGCAGTTACCTCTGGGCTTGAAGAGGAGGCATCATCAGCAGGGTCAGCGAGGCCTCTGCCAGTGGCTGTCRCTGTTGGGTCCGGATTGAGCGCAGTTCCATGGAGAGGGGCACCATAACTGGCTCTAGGTGGTCCATCCCCAGCAGTGACACTTGTCTCACGTGGGGATGTGGACATGTCCCCTTGCCAAGGGATGGCATCATTGTGGGCGGTTGATGTCTCTCCTTTGCCTGGCTCTGTGGTTGATGGGATGGGGGAGATCCTTGCTACCAGCTCTGCTGTGGCACCACCGGCACCTGCGGCGGGGACAGATGGAGGTGGCCGAGCAGGGGGTGTCAGGGTCTCCTGTGAGGCATCGCGGCCAGCTGCGGGTGTCCCTGGCCCTGCACTCCCGCTGGTGGGGACAGCGGCTCTCATTGAGGAGGCACCCGAGGCATCTGCAACAGGTGGCGTCACCCCCTCTGCTCCTGCTGCCGCTGGGTGAGGCGACGGCACGAGGGGTGCTGGCGTTGCGGGAACAGCAGCACCGCTCTCTGGGCCTGCGGTCAGCCCCATGGGGCTGCCTGGGGGCAGAGGGGAGGCAAGGGAGACACCAGCCCCTGTGGTGGCCGAGGAGGTGCCCTTGTCCAGCTCCAACGGGACCACCTGGGACGGGAGCCCAGCAGCTGCATGGGGCACCACAGCTTCCTTGTTAACAGCAGATGGTGACATCTCCAGGTCTTGTTTGATATGAGACAGCCTTGTGGATGGTGTTGTCCCCAGCGTCCCTTCCACAGTGATAATATCATCCAGCTGGAGCAGCCCATTGGCACTGGAGGCTTTGCCAGGGACCAGGGAAGAGGCTTTTGCCCCCAGCAGTGGTTGATCAGTGCGGGGTTGTGCACTGGGCAGGGACGTGTCTCCACCTCTTTTTGGGATGGTCTCTCTCAGTAGGCCTGTAGCACCTTCCACTGTGATTCCTTCAAACACATGGACAGTTGTCCCCAGGGCCCCTTCTCCAGGCTTGCTCTCCAGAGCTGCTGTAGACACCTCCAGGGCCTGCTCAAGAGCACTGGCAGTGTTCGACGATGGCGGGTTGTCCATCCCCTCTTTGGTGGGGATGCCTAGACCCACAGGTGACATTGGTGACGTGGCTGTGGCCAGCTCAGCACCGCTGCTCTCCACAGTGAGAGCTGGCATGTGCCCTGCTGGGGCAGGGGACAGARGCTGCGCATGCCCAGTGGCGCCAGGAGCTGCAGGGATATTGGTCAGGTGGCCAACAGGGCTGTTGGAGGAGACCCCTGCCCTTGCCTGGGGGCTGTCCCATGCTGCCAAACCCTTGGTGACCCCAAAGGCATCCGCTGTACTGGGAAGCGCCTTGCTGCTTCCAGCTGGGACCAGTGCTCCTGCAGTCTGCACCACCACGTCACCTGCAAGCAGAGACAAGATGGTCCTACCTGCAGGAGCACCAGCAATGCTCCCCGTGGGCAGGGATGTACCTGTCACCGGCTCTGGGCTGGCGTTACCTGCTACAGGGATGRCATTACTCGATCCCTGGCCGTCTCCAGAGCCGGTCCAGCGGGAGGCAGAGGGCTGGTGCGGAGCAGGCTGGCTCACTGCTGCCTCGCATACTCCTGGTCTGGCCTCGGTGGGGGACTCGTCTGCAGGCAGCCTGGCACCGGCGCTGCCTTCAGCCCCCGGGACGATGCTGTTGGGCTCTGCCGAGGCCTGCTCTGCCGAGCCGCTGGCAGAGGAGCCGTCCACACCTCCTCTGGGCAGCGGGACGTGGGGTGGCTCGTCGGGATYTGCTGCTGACCCTGCCGAAGGCAGCATTGCAGAGACGGGGCAATGGCCTGGCTGCCAGGTTGCTAGCGAGGGCGAAGCAGGAGAAGCCAGCTGGTGTTTTGCCTCCCCATCGCACCCTGTCCCTCATCCCTGCTCTGAGCGCTGCTGCAGAAGGAAGGTGCCCAAACGCCACATGCCACCTGCAGGGCAGGTTCCTGCCTCAATACCAACCGTGTTCCCTGTCCCGCTGTCCAGGTCCCAGCCAAACACAAGGCAAAAGAGCTYGCCCTACGCCCACAGCTTTTGGGGAGAGGGGGCATCACTCCAAGGCTTGTTTTACTGGGGGGGCCCCCTCAACCTTGGAACCTCTTCCTCCACGGGTAAAGGGGCAGCCCCTCCTGGGAAGCGCTTCCCGCCCGGCTGAGATGTGACCGCTGGCAGCATGCCTGGGCTGGCCAGTATCCACTAGGGACACCCGGCACCTGCCTGTTCCCCTCCTGTCACAGCCCAAACTCTGTCTCCTAATACCTCTCCTTCTGCTGACACCCACCGGGAGCAGTGACATGGCTGTGAAACCTATGGGCAGAAGCACCGGCACTGCCCCTGCTCTGCACCCGCTTAGCTGCCGGTGGGTGCTCCCTGGTAGCACCAGCAGACTCAGCAGGACACACTCCATCCCATCCCCAAGCCCTAGGCTGGTCACCAGCCCACTTGAGAGGTCCCTGCCTGTTCCACTGCTCCTTCCTGGGGCCAGAGCCATGACCTGGGAGATCCCACAGGGCACATCAAGATGCCTGGGGGGAGGGCGAGCAAAGGAGCAGCTACCCCTGCCACCCCGGCCAGGCCAATGCCTCCAGAGACGGCCCAGGGGTGCCCAAGGAGAGCCTTGCCCAAGCAGAGCCCCGCACCAGGCTCCCGAGAAGGAGCAGAGCCGCTCGTGCCTCTGTTTGCTGCTCTGGCAACCCGTTACCGAAACAACAGCCTAGCCGTGGCTCTGGGGCTTTGTTGGAGACGCGCAGAGCAACCGAGCGCAGCCCTTCACCCGTATCCGAGATGGTATCTGCCCCAGCTTGCCAGGCAGCCGYGCGCGCCGCGACCCCAGCGCTTACCTGGCAGCGCCCAGAGCCCCCAGAGCAGCCAGCCCCAGAGGGCGAGCGGGCGGGAGCGGCGCATGGCGCGGGGCCCCGCGGGCTGCCGGCGTCGACGGAGCGGCGTCGCCTCCTCCAGCCGCTGGAATGAGGCTGGCAGCTCTCCCGCGCCGATGAAATGAGGCGGGCTCCCGGCACCGAAACACTCCCAGCCCTGGGCCCTCCTCCGCTGCCGCCCCGCGGCAGGGCCACCGAGCGGGGCGCCACGTGCCGCGGCCCCGGCACGGCGTTCACGCTCCCTCGTGGCGGTGCCGGAGCCCCGGGGTGCTGCCATGGAGCCTGGCTGCAATTTGGACCCATTGGGCCAGGAACCGGCTCCGTCACCTTGCAAACGCTTTGAGCCTTTCCCAAATTGCCAGTTTTCTGCACCAAGCGTGCTGAGAAGCACAGAGCTATGGGTCTGGGCAACGCGGTGCCAGGGTCCTGCTGGCCCCTGCTGCCACCTCGGGGAGCACTGGGGACACATAAGCCAGCGTGTGGGGGTGCTGGAGGGATAGCACCATGGTAGGACCCACAGTTGTCACCTTTACAAGGTCCTGCAGTCAACGCCTCAAGGTTGGGTTCATCTTTAGTGTCGTAGCCCCATTTTTACCAGGGCACAAGGAGGACCCGAGGAAGGGGAACCAGCGCAGCCGCAGGCTCGGGTGCCAGCCCCGTGCCCACGCTTTCCTGCTCGCTGCCGGCTCCGGCCACGCACGGCCGCCYGGCTGGTAACCCCCGTGAGCGACGGGCCGGCTGCCAAGGAGGAACAAGGAAGCGAGCAGTGCTCCCKCTTGGCTCCCCACTGCCTCGGGGTCCCTCAACCCTCCCCATCCCCRGGGGCTTCCGCAGCGGCGTCTCCGTCAGAGCCACGCAGAGCCCTCGTGGCRCTCAGCTCTGCCCCGAGAGCGTTTCCCAGAGCACCACAAAGGTCGTCACGTTAAGGGCTAATCATAAGGGCTTAATAGAGCCATTAAGCGCAGCGGGTTATCTGCGCCATCGAGTGCGTCCCATTGCAAACGCCCACGCAAAGCCAGGTGCAGGGGGGAAGGGTGCTGTTCTCCCATGGGTGCTTTGGGGCTGGGCCTTCCTCTGCTCCGCAGGTCACCTTAAAAAAGGGAAAGGACGGACGCGCTCACCCTGGCGTGCAGAGGCCCTGCTGGGCCTGGTGGGAGCACTTGCAGCAAGCAAAAGTTTGCTTATCCACCGCCAGAATCATTTTAAGGGAGGAAAAAAGTCAAGCAAAGCATTGCATCTTGCTGCTTCTGCAACCTTCCTGCCTGGCAGCCACATGACAGAGGCAAGTGCCACAGGAGCTGCACCAGAGATGGGGAAAACGGGCTGCGCACAGCAGTCCCACCAGCCCTCCCCATGCCGTGCTCTGAAAAGCCTCATCGYCCTTGCTGGGGAGAGGACATGGAGAGGGGCTGCACAGTGCACGTGGTGATGTGGTCCCCAACAGCCACCTGGCCCTGGGTTGCCACGTGCCACCCGGAGAGGTGCCCAGGAGGAGCCGGCAGCCCCGAGACTCACCGTGTATGAGCCCGCCTGGCGCTGCCTCTCCTCCAACGCTCCGGCTCCAACGCTCCGGCCTCCGCAGGTGCCTGGGGTGGCTGGAGCTGGGGGAGCCCGTGGTAACGCCTGCGGAGCTTCRCTGACACTGTTTTGCCACGGCGGTGACGCCAGCGTGCCAAAGCACCCAGTTCAGCGCTGAATCCRGCAGTGCCATCAGCGTTACCCCAGCCGACATCCCTGGCACGCCAGGGATCGCTMCCAGGCGCTGGCAGCTTCTGCCTGGCACCTGGATGCGCGCCAGCCCCCCGAGGAGCCCGTGCAGGTCCTGCAGGCTCTGCAGCGCACACGGGCTCYGCGCGGGGGAAAACACACCACTGGCGCCTGGCATGTTTGGGGACACTGGGGCCCAGCCTGTTTGGGCACCCAGGTGTTTTTCCCCTGCACAGAGGCCACCTGCGCGGTGACCCTCAAAGCYGACACCTCGGGGAGCGGCAGCGCAGACGTGGTGCTCGGCTCCGGGCAGCAAAGCGGGTTTTGTGCCCCGCTGCGGCTGGGCTAGCGCTGCCGCGGTGCCTCCCGGCGGGCGCCGAGCGCTCCCGGCTCYGCGGGGGGATCCGGTTGCACAAGGGCCCCCGGCCACCACATGTGTGGGTGGGGGCGAGATGCAGGTCTCGCCACTCCCTGCGTGGGCATGAGTCACGCGGCGGCTCCGGGCCCGTCTGCCGCGGGCGCCGCGGCGGCCCGAGGGGGCGGCAGGAGCCCTGCGGGCACCAGGGCTGTGCCGCCAACGTCTCCCCGGCCTGGGGCACGGCGAGGGGATTCAACAGTGCCCAGCCCTCCAGCATGGGGCCCAGGCGTGCGACTGGGACAAGTTCAAGCAGTTCTGGGCCTGGTGGACACGCTCACCCCAAGAGTCATCAAAGCGAGTGCAACTAGGGGCTGCTCATGGCATTTGGTGGCCTRGGGGCATCAAGAGAGCCTGGGTCTTAGCTGGGTAGCCAAGGCGTGTGGCCACCGCTGGGCATCCCCTGCCCTGCAGCAGGGCTGCCCCGGCGCACGGCTCTGCTGGTGGGAGAGCTCCTGCCGTGCAGCAGYGCTGCCTCTGCCGACCCTCCGCATGGCGGGACGCAGGAGCGTCCCTTGGCAGCACCTCCAGCACTCACCTTCCACAGGTGCCCATGTCCTGCTGCCAGCCCTGGGGGGCACCCTGTGAGCCACGGTAGCGACAGGACCACTCTGTGCAGGGGGGTGAGGGATGCAGGTACCTGATGACCAGGCCATGGCTTGAGCCTGGGGAAAGCTCCTGTTATGGCGTCTGTATCCCTCTGCCAGGTCCCACGGACTCGCATCCTCCCGGGAAGCAGGAAGCCCCAAGGCACGGGATGAGGGTCCTGGCCGCGGGCACAGGAAAGCTGGCACACGGTCTGTGCTGGCCAGGCAGTGCAGGGTGCAGGGACCCTCAGATCCACGTGTGCCAGCAGGGACRAACCCAGGAGATGGGCACAGGCACCTTCCTCCTCTCCATAGAATATTTTTATATATTTTTATATATATATAATATATATATATATTAAAATTACATTTCTCTTTACAAAAACAACTCAACAATGGGCTGGGGGACGGAGACCATCTTCAAAGCCAGGGCGGGGGCACCCTGGCATRGGGGTCATGGCAAGTCCCAAACCCTAGGCAGGCTCCATTTCGGGGCACCTCTGCCCCCAGGCAGGGCTCAGGCCAGAGTCCAGCAGCAGGTTGTGTGGATAGGGGTGGCCACAGTGCGCGGTAGTTCCACGGCGAGATGCCCGCTCCAGATCCGACGTAGCTCACCCACGTCCCGCTGTCACCGCCTGCAAGGGGAGGAGAAGATGGGAGCTCAGGAGGGGCCGCCCAAGAGTGGCTCAAGGCCACCATGGCTTGGGACACCCTCCCCAAAAGACCCGCCTGGCTCCCAGCACCTCCTGGGCACCTACTTCTGCCGAGACGTGCTGCAGGGATCCAGGAGGTGGGAGCTGGCCTGGGCCAGGTTCCAGTCGAACATCTCCAGCACGCGGTGACATTCAACGCGGGACTTCAGCCCCAGGCAAAAGAGCTGCTCCACCTGCGGGGGGACAGGGCAGAGCGTGGGCGAGGGGCCGTGGCGCTGCCCGCGCCGGGGCGGCCGCGCCGCCCGCCGCAGCRCCCACCTTCAGGTACTGGATGGCACGCTGCACGTTCCAGCTGTGGTTCTGCAGCGCCGTCAGGCACTCCTCCGTGGTCACGCCGTGCACCATGTCCTGCACCTGCAGAAGGTCACTGCCACCGCGCGCCACGGCCTGCGTGCTGCCAGGGCACCCGCTGTCCCACCAAGTGCCCAGGGCAGCAAGGCTCCCATGGCTAGAACATGAGTCCCATCAGGACAAGATCCGCCCCACACCTCTGGTGCAGGGAAGCACTGTTAGTTGGAAGGAGCTGGGCCTGGCTGGGGGACTGCTGTTTGGGCCAGACACTTTGGAATCCCATGGGAATGCTTCCTCTTTCTTGCCTGTTTGGGAGCAATCCCTGCATGGCATGGTGAGATTTGGGGTGTASAGATCCTGCACCCAAACCCTTGTCTGCCAGCTGTCTGGCACATCCTGATGTGCCCATCCTGCCTGGGACAGGGGCGAGCCCTTACTGCACCCCCAGCCCAGCTGGTGGTGCCCCCTGCACTCACCATCCCCTGGGCTTAGGTACAAACTCCCCAGCTGGGACAAATCCAGCCCTGTTCACTCTCAACGCCCAAAGGAACCAGAGCCACCACTCTGTGCCTGGCTGTGGTGGCCAGCCTGGAGCTGGAGCCGTGGCCCACAGGCTGCCATGGGGTTAAAAGGGTGCAGGTTAAAAGGGTGTTTGATCCCCACTTGAGCACTGCAAAGACATTTCTGCACCGTGGTGTCTTTGAAGAGCCCTTGTAGCCAGCACCCCTTGGGTCTGGACATGGATAAGCTGTGGTCCAGCCCAGGTGGTGCAGTGAGCCTGTGGCACGGACGTGGCTGTGGACTTGTGGCATCAGGACAAGAGCCATCCTGCCCCATACGACCTGCAGAGCCCCAGAAAAGCCACTTACCAGCCGGATCTTCTCAGAGGGGCGGTAGCCATCCGGCCCATCATAGACGATCTTTTGGAGGCTGCAGGAAGCCTTCACCAGACACTTGGGACCAGGGTTGCTGTTGTTGGAGGAGAAGTTAGCTTTGTAGTCCGGCTGCTGCTGCACCATGGGCCGCACAGTGGCTGTGGTTACCACGCGGGAAGCTGGAACCTCTTCGGGGCTTTTGGCCTCCTTGAAAAACTTCTCATACTTGTCCAGGTAGGCCGGGCGCTCGGGTAGCAGGTAGTAATGTGTGCTGCTGACCTTCTGCCCATCCTTCACGATGGGCAGGATGCAGGGCCCCTTGGGGCAGTCCTTCCCCTGCGCCTGGATGACCTTAGGGGTGGTGTATTTGGGGTCGAGGGCGAAGCTCTGCGTGGTGGGCATGGGCTTCCCCGGCGAGGTGGAGAGGTAGGAGCAGAGCGTGGCGCGCTGCTGGGGGGAGCCCACCTGCAGAGCCATGGGGCTGGGGGTGCGCGAGGTGGGCTGCGAGAGCGGGTCGCGTGGCGGGATCTGCGGCGGCCGGTCCTCCTCGCCCCCCGAGGCCGGCGAGAGCTCCCCCGACCAGCGGCCGGGCTCGTTCCTGCGCAGCGGCCGCGGCGGGATGGGCACGCGGGGCGGGATCTGCGGCTTGTCCTCGGCAGGGGCTGCGGCGGCGGCGAAGGCGGCCGTGCCCAGGGGCACGTTGAGCCTCTTCATGCACTCCTGCTGCAGCTCCTCAAAGATCTCTGTGGTCTGCGTCAGGCTGGGCTGCTTGGCCTCCTTGGGCGGCAGGAAGAGGTTGTCCTCCAGCACCGCAGCCCTGTCGCCCTCATCCACGAAGCCGTAGTTGGTCTCGCCCCGCTCGCGGGCCTTGGGCAGYCCCGCTCGGCTGCCCCGCCGCCCCGGCGGGCTGTTGATGGAGCACACCTCGAAGTCGTCCTCGTCCTGCGCCACGTAGTCGTAGGCCGGCGGTGGCGGCAAGGGCCGCGCATCCCAATCCACCACGGGCGTGGGGTGGAGGGGCCGGGGCAGGGCCCGCGTGGGGCTCTGCGGCGGGGTCTTGTCCAGCAGCGAGCAGGCCTCCATGGCCAGCTTGGAGACCAAGGGCATCGGGAGCTCCCCGACCGGCGACGGGCTCGGCGGGGGCGCCTCCTCGCCGAAGTCGATGAGCGTCACCTCGCCGCCCGGCGGGCCCTCGCTCAGCGCCTGCCCGGGCTGCCGCTCGCCCACCTTGGTGCCCGACACCCGGGCCGAGGGCTTTGCCAGCCGCAGTCCCTTGCCTGGGCCTGGCTTCTTCAGGCAGAGCTTCCGGAGGCCTGCGGAGAGCCCCTCGTCCTCCTCGCTGACGGGGTCGTAGGAGGGCTCTAGGATGGGGCGGAGAGGACAGTGAGCAGGCCATCAGGTCCCCAAACCCACCCTTGGGCTGACAGAAGGGGATGGTTGTCTCTGGAGATCCCAAGGGACATAACAGGTGCAGGAGAACATCTCCAACCCCAAGACCCCAACTGCAATCCTTCCCAAAGCAAAACTGCAACGTCCAGAAAACTCACCCAACCCCACAACATGTCAGCAACCTGGGCAACCTCTTGCCCTGCTCCCATTTTAGCCCCTTGACTGCAGGGCTGTCACAGTCTTGCCCTGCCGCTCCTGGGGCAGGAACTGCCCTCTTCCATGCTATGGCTTAGGGAATCCAGGTCCCACTTTGCCCATCACTACGTCACACAGCCACCATCGTCCCCTCGCCCCTGGCGCATGCCCATGCCACAGTCATACCCAGGACAAGGGGCTGCTCAGCCCCATGTGGCTCTGGGGTTAGTAGTGCCAACATGTAACACCTCAGGGCAGTTAGTCCCCACTGGTCCCTCCACGGGAGACATTTGAGCAGGGGCAAGAGCCTGGAGATGCCTTGGGGGAGATGGGACATGCATCAAAGGCAGCACCATCTCCCGCAGGCTGGGCCCGATGGGGACCACCTYGCTTGGGCCATGCCCTGGATTCAGAAGAGGTGTCACGAGGCAGCGGGTAGGTCCCTACGGGCAGCAGGGCCCTGCCATCACCTGCTGGGGGCCTGGCCAYGTCTCCCGTGCGGGGCCAAGCGGAGGGGCAGCGGCCACCCCGGGCGAGAAGCGCACAGCACACCCCGAGTACCTTGGAAGAAAGGAGCTAAGAGAGAACAGAGAGGGCACGAGCAGCGCTGGCGGCTCCCAGAACAGCCCCACTTACTCGTAAGCAGGATGGCAGGCTGAGGTGGGCGCGGAGGCGGCTGCCCTGCGGGAAAGAGAGAGCCCGAGAGGAGGAGAGAGGCAGCGTTAGCGCGTGAAGCAAGCGGGGAGCCGGGGCGCTGGGCACCGGCTGGGGGGAGACGCGGGCACGGGGCAGATGCTGGTGGCATCTCCCTGGTTTGCAGGCTTGGGGATGGGAAGCATGTCCACGGTGTCACAACTCCTTGTCCTTCATGGGACACGGTGGCTCTGACTATGATGGTCAGTTGAGGTCCCCTGTGACAGGTTCCCTCCCTCTTCACCAGGGAGGCTTGGAGGGGACAAGTGACAACGAGGTGGAGGTTGTGGCCTGGCTGTGAGTTGCCCAAGTCAGGATCCACTGCTGGGCTGGGTGACAGCACAGCCAGTCCCGGGGGCAGCTGGCCACCCCAGCCTCACCAAAAGCCAGTGCCCCCAGGCCTTTGAAAAGCAAGTGGCAGCAAGAGACAGAGCAGAGAGGACAGACGTGGCACAAATCGGCGCTTGCTGGTGCTACCCCTCACCCGGGCAGGGCACAGCTCCCGGTACGGAGAGACCGGGCTACGCACAGACTGGGCTGGAGACAATGGGGTAAAGGGAAAAGCCACTTACTTTTAGCTCTTCCTGGGAGCTGGGTGGGTCTGGCAGCACTCAAGTCCACACCTAAAATGTCAGGAGGGTCCATGGGATTTCCCAGGTAGAGCCTGTAGGTAGAGAGCAGAGACCGGCTGGGGATCGGCCGTGTCCCTGGCCGCCCAGACGCCCACCCTGTGCTCACACACATGCAGTTCAGCCCCACCTCGGGCAGACGCCGCACGTCCTGCCCCTCGCACAGGGCACGAGAAGCAGCAGAGAGGACCCCGCAGCCCCCTCCACAAAGCCCCGTGCGCCCAGGGAGCAGAGCCGGCGGGGGCAAGAGGCGGCACATCCCGCTGTGAGCACCGACCCCGGGGCCCGTCCCGCCCTCGCGGCCCCACGGCGCAGCCTCGGCGGCAGGGCCGCCCGCTCGGGGCCCGGGGGACGCG
>NW_020455643.1:9436918-9456519 GCF_003342845.1 Nothoprocta perdicaria
CCCAGGCCTGGGCGTGTGCCGAGCTCGGTGCGTTCTCTGCGGCCCGGACGGCACGTACCCAGGGCCCGTGCCCACGCAGCGGGGCGCGGGGAGGCCTGCCAGGGCACGAGGCTCCTCCGGCGCGCCCGGGGCCACCGGCACCGCCGCGGCGCAGGGCGCCCAGCCAGGCAGAGCCATCGGGACCAAGGGCACTGGCAGAGCTGGAGGGACCCCCCCAGGGACCCCAAAGGGGATCGGGGAGCGAAGCGGCCCTCTGAGGCAGGTGGAGGTGCTGCCTCTAACCAGCAGGGTCTTTCCAGGCTTTGAAATCGCATTTCCCCGCCCCCAGAGCACCTCCTACACCAAACCCCATGCAGGCAGAGACCCGCTGCGCCCCCCGCACCGAGCCCACGCGCCCCGGCCCAGCTGCACGCGGGGCAGCCACGCTCAGCACCGCCAGCGAGCACCGAGACGGGCTCCTGGTGCCCCCATTTGGACACGATGCCCAGTCCCACAGGGAGCCCTCCAGCCTAGAAACCCTCCCTGGATCCCCCCAGTCCTGCCCTTTCCTGCCTCTCCYGTTACAGACCCAGCTGCGCTCCTCTCTTCTGCTGCAGCATGGGGAAAAGAGAGGTTCTTTCTGCCTTTTTTTTTTTCCTCCTTTTTTTTCCTTTTTGCTTTTTACAAGGACACACGTGATTAAAAGCATGTGGCCAGCTTGCACTCCAGCTCCCCTCCGTGCACATTACATAAGGAGTCTGGTTAGGAGGCCTAATATACCCCAAGAGCGCTGGATCCAGCCCTGGGCACCCTGTTTTGGGGCTACCAYGGGGCAGGGGCAGCGCTGGGAAGCGGAGGGCAGCTCTGGGGCCGGGAGAAGATGCTCTCCCGGCACGGCCAAACCCAGCGCTTGCCCAACACGTCACCTTCTCCCCAGGGACGGCAGAACTGCCCCGCTCCAGTGCAGCCCCACGGCCTCCGCGCATCCCCACCATGCAGCACCCGGCCCCGTTAGTGAGAAGAGACGAGGGAGTTAGTGAAGCCGCAGGGACCCCGCACAGAGCGATGCTCCCGAGCGAGGATGAGGAGGCGTTCGGAGGGGGCAAGGCCGYGCTGCGGAGCGCTCCCGCGCCAGGCGGGAAGGCAGGGGCAGGCAGGGGGGTGCAGAGAAGACAGAAAGTTTCTTACTCATCAATTTTATCGGGAAACCCCCAGCACTGCTGCGGGTTGGTGTCTCCATGGCCTGTGTGGATGAAGCTGTTTTTAAGCGGCTGGCTGATGTCGTGGGCTGAGAGCCCCGCCACCGAGGTCACCGTGTTTCGGGGGAACTGGCCCACTTTTAGTGTCCGCTTATTCTGACCCCGCCACCAGTAATTCTCGGCCCTAAGGAATAAAAAGGACCTGGTTACGGAGGGCGGGAAGGGAGGGCGAAAAGCCCGCGGTGGCGGGGCGGGGGGACGCGCGCCCTGCCCCAGGGACACAGGAGGCGGCACTGTGACTCACCCAAGGGCACCGGGGCCAGGAGGGGAGCCCGGGTGCAGGGATCCCCGGGGCTCTCTGGGGATCCCGAGCGCACCCGGTGCAGGCCCCGGCACCCTGCTCTGCCTCCCTGCGCGCAGCCCCGGGTGCCAGGCGGGCAGCAGCCGGGGATGTGGGCGGTGGGGGACAAAGTTCCCGGCTTGCGCCCGCCAGGCCATTGCCCTTCCTGCCCCCCGCGGCCCTGTGTGGGTCCGAGCCGCTGGGCACCRCTGTGGACCCCAGCGGTCCCCACAGGGCTGCCGTGCGGGGCAGCTGGGGCTGCGGGGTCCCCTACCTCGCACAGAGCCGCCGGCGGGCAGGGACCGCRGGCAGCGCCGAGGCTGCGCACGGTGCCAGCCCGGCGAGGTTGGCACGGCCCGCGGTTTCCTGGAGTCACCTGTGACTCACCCGCGGCCACTAGCTCAGCCCTTTTCCTGTTTACCTTCCCGCTCACAGCCAGCCAGGCGCATTACTCAGCGCTGGGACCCCTCGGCGAGGCGACGGGGGCCGGGGCAGAGCCGCTCTGGGCACCCTCCCTCGCCCGCAGCACCGGGGCTGCCGCCCGGGAGCTGGTTTTCCCTTCCTGGGAGGTCCCCTCCGCTTGCTCCCTGCTCCCGGCTGTGCTCCATCTGTGCCGCAGAGATGCGCCGGCTGAGCCGGCCCCTCCACTTACCAGCCCCATCCATCCAGAGGATTTTGGGGGGATGAGTCCCCCTGGCACAAACCCCCTCACGGCGCCTGGTGCCTCATSCCGGGCCCTGGGGCCGCCTGGCACCGCGGGTGCAGAGCGCCACGAAAGCTCTGCCGGAGGCGGCGCCGGGTCCACAGGGCTTTCAGGTAGGTCCTCCCCAGCGCAGAGCCGGGGGCCCCTTCCCCTGCCCACACACACGTACGCACGCCCAGCGCGGCTCTATCGACACGCAGGGGCTTGAAAGGGGCGGGGGGTGTTTACGGTGCCCCAGGCAGCTTCGCCATCCGGCCCCTCGCAGGAGCCCCCCGCCAGTCTTACCGCCCCCGCCAGCTCCCCGCTGCAGGGAGCTGCCGCTGCTCCGGCGCCTTCCTCCTGGGGAAACTGAGGCACGGGAGGGCGCAAAGGCAGGGATCAGGAGCTGCTCTCCTTCCCGATGTGCCCGGTGTGTCCCCGGAGCTCGGGAGGCACCGCGCGGCGCTCCTGCCCGCTCCCCGCTGCGGTGCCCGCGGCCGCAATCCCAGGAACATCTAGCACCCCGGCTGCGTCCTGACTGCAGGACCCGGCCCCGCGTCCGTCACAACCAGCACCCCGCAGAGGTGCCCGCGCCCCAGCTCTCCCCTGGGACAACGGTCTCGACCCAGCTGCAGGGGACACCAAGCGTCCCCGCTCCCCGGGGAAGCTGGGGCAGGGCGGCTCTGCGGCGCGCCGGCGGGCGGGCTGGCAGACAGCAAGGAGCCGGCGCGCACCCACCCACGGCTCCAGCGCGCCCGGCCCCATGGCAGCCCCCGGCAAACCCGCCTGGCCCTRGTGCCCCACACCAGCCCCCCGCTCCGTTCCCGGTGTCACCTGGCTCCGGCGGCAGCGGCGCGGCGGGCGCGCGAGCGTCGCCCGCGTGTGCGGGCTGCGCAGGGCAGGGGCAGGGCGCCGAGCGCAGCCCGTGATGCAACGGGGACGATGTGTGCGCACTGGTTCAGCCGGCGCCGCGGCCGCCCGCCCTCCGCCTCTGCTTCCCTCCCTCGCCCGCCGCGGCGCTTCCCTTCCCTTCCCCTCCCCTGACGGCGATTACCCTGCCAGACCCTGGGCAAGAGTCATCGGGGGCCCAGGAGAAAGCTGGTCCCTGCAGCCACACAATTCCGGCCTGATTCACCTCCCGGCTCTGACTAAAGGCAGGGATCCTGCCCCAGGGGATGGGGGAGAGGGAAAGGAGGAAGGAAAATGTCTTTTCTTCTCTCTCAGCCCCTGAGACCTGCCGGGGCTACAGGACACCTGGGCACCCGGTCCCTCAAGGCATGGAGGGACTTTGAATCCTGGGGTACCTGGCATCCCCACCACACTGCTCCCCTCTCCATCCCCCAGCGGTGCAATATGGCTAAGGGGACAGGGACCTTCAGGCTGAGGTGACACTCTGGCAGTGGGGATCCACAGCCCAGCCTGGAGCTGAGGGGCTGCAGGACCCTGTGGAGCCGCAGGGCCATGGAGGGTGGGCTCTGCCCTGGGCTGCCCAGCAGGGCTGGAGGAGCCGAGAGCGAACGGAGAGGGACAGGAGCCGGGCGGTCGCGGCATGGGTGTCCCCGGGCGGGTGACGGTGACGTCCCCGCGCTATCAGCAGGGAGCGGCACCGGGTGCGTGGCTGSCCTGGCAGGCGTGTTCCCGGGCAAGGCCGGGGCGAGCCCACGCGCGCACGCCAGCCTGACTCACGGCGGGTGGACGGCAAGGGGAACCCGGGCACCACGGGCAGGGCCATGGCCCCTGCACCGGCCCCGKCCCCCTGCCAGCACCATCCTGGCAGCGCCGCGCCGGGGAACGTGCAAACCTGGCAGGGCACCAGGCAGCTCTGCCGGGCTCTGCCTGTGGGCTGCGTGCCCAGGTGTGCCCGATGAGGGGCAAAACCCCTAACCCAGCCTATGTCTCCACTTCCCACAGCTCTGCCAGTGCCCGTGGCCCCCGACATCCATTTTTGAGATCCCCTGTTCCCATCCCCATGCTGGCTGGCACCAGTTCCTGCTGTGAGGGGCGGATCTGCGCAGGGCAGGGGGGCGGGCAGGGGTCCCCCGCAGACAATACCTGCCCTCGATGACGGTGATGATATCGTTCATCTCGATGCGCAGCTTGTCGGGCTCCTCGAAGTCCTGCAGGGCCCGCATGTCAGTGGGCTGGGCCTGGCAGGGAGAGCAGAGCCGAGATGTGGGACGCTGCCCCCCAGGACCCCTGCTTGGAGACCAAGCCCCAGCCCTGAGACCAAGGGCATGTGGGGCACAGGAGCCCTAGCAAGGGGTTGGAGAGTCACCACCCCAGCTCGTGGCCTGCACCCATGTGTATTGCCTTGCAGCTTGATGTCACCCTTATCTCTGCCCACGCTTGGGCGACACTGGTGGGAGGTGGTCCCTAGTACCTCTCCCTGGGGATGCTCCCCGAATGCCTCCCTGCCCACCTACCTCGACCAGGAAGTCCCGCAGGGCCACGAAGGTGGGCCGGTCCTCGGGCTTGTGCGCCCAGCACTGCAGCATGACATTGTAGACGTCCTGGGGACAGTCCTCGGGCCGCGGCAGCCGCTCCCCCTCCTTGTCTATTTTGTGCAGGATCTGTGGGGCAAGCAGAACCGTCAACTGTGTGCCAAAGAGGGTGGTGATGATGCCAAAGAGCATCCCGAGCCCTTGCTGGGGCCTGCACTGTGGCAGGGCCTGCTGAGGTGGCAGATCCTGGAGGGCTTGGGAGGAGAGGAGCAGCCCAGACCCTGACGTGTCCCYCCACTGCCCTGCCTGCACAAGGCTCAGCGCTGCCGTGTCCATGGGGGTGGGAGCACCCACCACGCTGCCCACCTGGCTGCCRTTGAGGCCGATCCAGGGCTCCTGGCCATAGGTGAACATCTCCCAGAGGGTCACCCCAAACATCCAGGTGTCGCTGGCGTGGGAGAAGGTGCGCGTCTTCAGGCTCTCAGGAGCACACCTGCCCGGGAAGCAGACAGGTAACAAGAGGGGCTGGGAACGGCACCCCCAGCTCTCCCCACAAGGCACTAGGAACTCCGGGATGATGCCCTCAGGGGCCCCTGGCTCAGGCTCACCAGGCAAAGGGCACCTTGCGGTGCTCCTGCATCACATAGTGGTCGTCATTTTTGGGCAGGGCCCGCATGAGGCCGAAGTCCCCGATCTTGACCAGCTCGTTGGAGGCCAGCAGGATGTTGCGGGCAGCCAGGTCACGATGGATGAAGCGTTTGGACTCCAGGTAGGCCATGCCCTTGGCCACCTGGATGGCATACTGGCACAGCGTGGAGATGAGGAAATGGCCCTGGTTCTTTCGCAGACGATCCAGAAGAGAGCCCAGTGGGGCCAGCTCCGTCACCTGGGCCATGTGGAGGAGAAGACAGGTGGGTTAKACCTAGGAGCATCCCAGTTCATACTGTTTTCCAGCCCGCTCAGGCACCTGGCACGGCAATCTCTGGGGAGGGCCCAGGAGGATAYAGAGCCTGTTTGCCCCACGGCTCAGTTTGCCCCACGGCTGGTGATCACTGCACTGGGGGCCAGCAATGATGAGGCAAGAGCCCCAGGGTGCAGCAGGGCAGTCATGGCTCAGGTGTATGTAGGGGTCAAGGTCAGCCCTATTCCCAGGGGTGGGAGCCCAACTACTCTTCTTGCCGGAACCCCAGACTCACCATCTTCATGGGGTGGGAGAGCACCACACCGTAGAGCCGGATGAGGTTCTTGTGATCCAGGGAGTGCATGGCGTTCACCTCRCGGATGAAGTCGTCCAGCACCTCCGGCTGGCTCAGCACATCCGTCTTGAGACATTTCACCGCCACGTTGAGCTAAGGGCCAAGCAGGGCTGAGTCACAACGTGCGGCAGACACATTCCCAGGGGTCTCCCAAACTGCGCTCCTCCACACACCCTCATGTGGAGCACGGGTGGTCCCAGACCCGCCTCCCCCGCCGCAAGCAGCGTCACAGGGCTCTGCCGCAGCCCCTCACCGTCTTGCCGGCTGGCGTGCACCACTCGCCGCGGCGCACGACGCCGAAGGAGCCGTCGCCCAGCTTCTCGAAGAGCGAGAGGTCCCTCTCCCTGATGAGGCAGGTCARGGAGTGCTGGCCGCTGGCTTCCAGCGGCGGCGGCGTCGGGGGCTTGCGGAAGGTGCTCTGGGGCTGGGGCGGCAGCTCCGACTCGGGGCGCTTCCCGCTGAACACCTGGGGGGGGTGGATGCCTGTGAGATGCAGGTGCAGAGGTACCCAGATCCTCCCACCCACAGCGCAGGGATTGGCAGCAGCAGAGYCTGCCTCAGTTTCCCCCCTCTCTAGTAGCAAGAGCCATGCACGCTCCTTTGGGGCCGGGCTACCATGGCATGCAGGCAGGCCACCCATCTGCCTCTGTGGTTCTGCAAGGGAGCAGAACAGCCYGCCCAGGCTGTGGACTCTGAAACCTAGCGACAAAACCTCCCCATCTGCTGCTTGCCCAGGGCTGCTAGCAGGCCTCTCTGCTGCATGGTGAGCTGCAGTGCAGGATGGGCTGGGGGAAACAGCAGCCTTGGGACTGTGCCTCTCATTGCATGTGCTCCCATGGATGGGAGCAGGTCCCTGGGAGCCCAGGGCTACCAAACACTCGTCACCAGACTGTAGCCGTGGGATGGGCACCAAGCTGGGAGAAGCCTCCAGCTTGTGCTGAGCAGGGTGAGAAATCCCCACAGCAGCACGGGCTGTGCAGCACGCTCTGCCATCCCAACACCAGCCCCTTGGCCCTATCACCCACCCTGYCTCACCAGCCCAGAGGGGACGGGGATGGGCTCACTGCCTTCCTGCCCCACCAGCAGCCTCTCAGGGGGCCTGGCAGGACCAGAGCTTGTGCCACAGGGCCACGGAGGCTCTCCCCAGCCCTGGAGCCCACCGCGGGCTGGCGGCTGGGGCGGCYGTGCGGGGGCCAGGCCAGGCATGTGGCTGCGGTGGGAGGTGGCATTTCTCTGCCCTGCACTGGGCTGAGTCGCCTTCTATTAAAAGCCCATCCCGGCCACGGCTCGGCCCGGGTGAGTCACGAAAGGGAGAGGCCAGGCACGAGCGCCCAGCTGGCAGGCGCAGGGTTCTGCGGGGGCAAGGTGGAGATGCCCGGGGCGCGGAGGKGGCAGCATCGCTGCTTTTACGTGGGACAACAAGAGGGAAAAATCGCGAGGCGGGAGGATTCAGTGTCAGAGGTATCTTGGGGTCTTCTGCCCTGAGGTGYCCTGGTCCGGTGCAGGGGACAGGCAGGGTGCTGGCAGTGCCAGTCCCTGGGGACCGAGCCAGCTCGGCCCTGCCGTGTGGCGGCCGGTGGGCAGGACAAGGGAGATGCTGCCCGGAAAGCTGGCTGGGCCGARATGTGGGCTCTGTTGCTAATTAGCTCTGAAATAGTTTCCTGGAAAAGAGGCAGATCATGCAAAGGGAATGAATTTCCTGCGTGCCGGGGCGGCAGCGCTGCCTTGAGCTGGGAAGTTACCCCAGAGCTCACATGGGGCCACCAGGGTCACACAGAAGGAAGGACACATGCTGGGGACTCGTGCCTCTCTCCCTGCCACCTCTCTGGGGACAGGGCTGGCCCTTTGCTCCATGGCACTCGAGGCAGGGGCAGAGCTGGGCACCCACAGAAGACCAAGGGAACCATCAGCAAGAGGAAGACAGGGAGCTAATCACACCCATGTACCCYGTGTTAGGGCTGAGGAGCGGGATCCCAGCTCCCCTCATAGGGCACCAAGCTCCTCCTGCTCCGCAGTCTCCCCATCACCCCTGCCCGGGGTGCCCCTGTCCCAGCCCTACCTTGCTCATCCACGACTTGCGCTTGCACATGGCTTTCCTCCGCTTCACAGCCTCCCACAGCCGCCGCTGGCCTGCCGGGACACCGGGACTCGTCACCCGGCTGGGGTGACCGTGCAGCCGGGCAGGCGCGTGGGGAGAGCTTTGGGGGGGACATACGCACCGGGGCGGCCCATGCCAATCTTCTCCAGGTCCTCATTTTTGACGTACTCGAAGTGGGAGAGGCGGGTGACGTTCAGCTCGTCCCGGATGCGCAGGAAGTACTGCTGCAGCTGCAGCTCGGTGAGCAGCTCCAGCAGCCAGTCCGTGCCCTCCTCCGACTGCATGCTACAGCTCAGCTTCTGCAGGGAGAGCGCCCCGCGTCACCACGTCGCCCCGTCCCCAAGGGCCTGTCCTGTCCCCACGGGCAGAGATGCCCACAGTGCAGAGCCTGTTCCCAGCACCCCGGCGTGCTGGCGTGATGTGGGCTCTTCTCCTCACTGGCAAGACCCCCAGGGAAGAATAAATAGTCCAGCTCTGCCCTGTTGTAYCCATAGCCCCGTTAAAACTGCAGCCCATCCTGCCTGCTCCCATTCCAGGGCAGTAATACCAGGGATGGAGAAGGTGGCACAGCCTCGGGGTATGGGATGGACATAGACGGCGGTCACTGCAGCCTGGACACGTCACCCCAACCAAGAGGCRCTGCCTGCCCAGGCACCAAGCGTGCCCAAGAAGCACCCTGGGCCTGGCACCACATACGTACAAGGGGCACCCCRTATGGGGCAGCCCCGTACGCGGGCCCTGGCATCATGCATGGGCAAGGGGCACCCAACCCGGCACTGCATTCGCCAGGGTTTGGGCACTCTGCCCAGCTGTGCTCACCCCAGGCCGCTCTCTGCCCAGCACCACCCCRTGCCAGACAGGGCCCAGCTTCATCCTTGAGCTCTCCGCACACCCCAGACACGTCCCGTGCCACTCCGCATCCCTGCCCATCTCCCGGTCCTCCTTCTCCCTGTCTCCTCCAGCTGAGATCGCCACCTTCCTGGGAAGGGACAAGGGACACTGCGCTTTGCCTTCCACCTCCAACAGCCGGGGCAGAGACTGAGACCTCGCGGCAGATGGAGCGGGACGCAGCCACCTCCGCGCTCTCCCCCGGGAGCCGACGTGGCCGCGCTCCCCTTGCCGCCCTCGCGGTGCTCACGGGTCCCGGCGGCGATGCCGCCACTTACAGGCTGAAAATACAGAGGGTGCCGCAAGCTGCCGGGGCAGCCGGGGTGAGCGGAGCGGAGCCGCCGGCCCCAGCGCCGGCCGGGGCAGAGGGGTCGGGCGGCACCGGGACCGCGCAGGGCAGGGGGGACAGCGCCGCGGTCCCCATGGGGGCACCGGGCCGGCACTTACCCGGTAGACGCGGAAGCGGGCCAGGAACGGGAAGGAACGGCGCAGCGTCTCAAAGCGGCGCATCCTGCTCAGCCTCCGCCCGGGACCCTGCCCAGGCGCCGCCGGCCCCGGTGTCTCGGGACAGATCCGGGACGCTATCAACGTCCTCCTCCTCCTCGCCCGTGCGCGGCTCCCGGCGCGGGGAGCGCTCAGCGCAGCGCGGGCCCCCGCGGCATCCCCAGGGCCGCGCGGGTGCCGGCGGCCAGGACGCTGCCCGTCACGGTCCCCCTCCTTCCGTCGCGCGGCCGAGCCTCTCCTTCCCGTCCGTCCTGCCGTCCCCTTGCCGCAGGCGGTGCGGCCGGGGCGATCGGCAAGCCCTGCGCGGGGCTCGGTGCCCGTCGCGCGGCCGGGCCGCCGCGCTCGTCGCCGCGCAGCCTTTCTGATCGGTGGCCAAGAGGTCAGCTCTAACCGCGGGCTGCAGAGCCGCCCGCTTCCTGTGGGCCTCCCGCTCGGGAGCCAGGGCCCGGCGGCTCCGGCGCGTTCCCGGCCGGTCCCCTTCCGAGGCGGCTCCCCCCTCGGCACGGCCGGGCCAGCGCGGGGGATCGATGCCCCAGCCGGCCCAGCTGCCAGCGCAGCCCTGCCCAGGAGGGTTTATTTTAGCTGCGCGCTGGCCCGGCGCTCGCACCGCGCTGGGATCCGAGCCCAGGGGGCTGGCCTGGGATCAATGTGCTGCTTTCTCTCTTGTTCGGCGGGATCTCGCTCCGGCAGCTGCACTGCCTGGGAGACTGGGCTCCCGGGGCCCATTTCCATGGAAACTCGCTCTTGGCCTTGGGAAAAGCTGCCGAGCCTCAGTTTACCCTATTAAGCAAGGAGGGCGGCACATCCGGCCCTTGGCTCCCGCGCGGCTTGGCAGGCTCCTAAGCGGAGGTGCGACGGGGCCGGACGCCACGGGGACGGGCACGGCGACAGCGGCAGCATCCGCTCGCGRAGGAGCGGGCGCAGCGGGAGCCGCGGTGCCGCTGCCCCCCGCGCGGCTCAAAGCCCTCGTCTGAGCCGCTGCCAGGGCCCCCGGTGCCCCCCCACAGCTGGGGGGGCGGGAGCCAGGCCCCTCACAGCTGCCGGTGCCGTGGGGCCGGCTCCCCTCGGCGGGGGGCCGGCCGCGGGGCCGGGGCCAAGCGCTGGCTCCCGAACACGGCTCYGTTGTCCGCCCGCGGGCTCCCCCGGGAGAACAGCTGGCCGGACCGGCAGCGCGCGGCGTGAGAGAGGAAGGACCCGCGGCGCCCTCCTGCCGCGGCCGCGGCCCCCCTCCCCACAGCGAGCTCCGTGCCAAGGCCCCGCGGGTGGCGAGGAGCCCGGGGTGGGACACGGCCTGCACCCCACAGCACCCCCTGCTCCTCCCTTGGCCCTGCTCCCTGCTGCATCCTGCTGCCCGCCCTGCCCCGCGCCCTCCCTCCTCTGCACAGGGCACGAGCACCAGGAGGAGCCACCGCTGGGATCCCCGGCCCCAGCACAAGGGCCCCATTGACTGGGGACGCCTGGGCAYGGTGCCCTCGGCACCAACCGCTGCCACGCGCCAGCTCTTCCCCTGCGCGAGCCGGGAGACACCAGGGACGTGGGCGCTTCCCCGCGCAGAGCCAGGGTCCCCCCTCGCCCACAGCGTGGGATCCCTCCTATGGGTCCCAGTGCTGCATCCAGCGGGTGCTCCCCACATACCCCTCGCATCRGGGCACAACCTGCACCTTGGCTCAATGCTGGGCCAGGTCCTGCGCCTGCCCGAGCTCAGCTCAGTGCCTGCACTGTCGGGCACCGGCGCAGCGCCCACAGTGCCTGGTGGGCTATGGGGCATGGGGTCGCACCCCCAGGTACCCCACCTGCAGCGCCGGGCAGGTCCCCATGGCCCTCCCGTGCGCCCCGGGACCACACACACACCGAGCGCTGCAGCCCCCGTGCCCTGCGCGCACCCCGGCACGTGCACAACCGCAGCCAACCCCACCGCCGGCGGCACCCGCCAGCTCCCGCGGCGGCCGTGCGGGCGCGCACGTGCACAGGCACACGGGCCCGGGAACGCGCCCCCGGCCGCGCTGCCCTCGCAAACGCCCCCGAGGCGCCCCCGGCTGCGCACTGCCGCACGTCGCTCCCGCCCCACCGACGCACTGGCACCTGGGCATGCAGCCCCCAGCATCATCCGCCCCAGTCCCACTCAGGGCAGCACCTCAGCACCCCCGTGTGCACCCACAACGCTGGGGCGCCCTCCTGGGTGCTCCCTGTGCAACTGCCATCAGCCTCCCAACGCATCCATCCATCCATCCATGCACTAATCCACCTCCTCTGCCTCCCCTCCTGGGGATCGTGACATGGGGACACAGCCCTCCTCTCCCTGCAGGAGCTGCCCCTGCCAGGGGCCCGTTTGCAAGAGGGGGCAGCCCCATCCACCCCGCACACCCAGAGGGGAGGTTGAGGCACCGAACGTGAGCGCACGTGGGCAGCTGCACCCAGGCACCCGCATCCTCCTCCTCCTCCTCGCTGCAGCTGCGCCCAGCTGCCCCCACTGCCAGGAGATGCAGCACAGGGTGCCCCGGGGGGACGCCGTGGCCCTGCACTCCATCCTTCTTATCCCTTCTGACACCCAGGGCACAGGATCCCATCTGCTCCCCCTTCCCTAGGGCTGCCCCACAGCGGCGCCGTGTCCCTGGGCACAGTGCCAGCCCTGAACACAGGGTCCACATGGCAGCAAGGGGGAGCGAGGGCCGGGCTCCCTGTGCGGATGCCACAGCCAAGGGCAGCCGGCGCAGCGGCTGCTGGACACCACGCTGCAAGCAAGTGGGCACCAGCTCGTGCAAGGGCAAGGGGAGGGCAGGAGCCGYTGGCTGGCACCAGGGCCATCGGGCAGCATCACCCCTCACCCGCCCCGTGCCTCAGTTTCCCCAGCACAACAGAGGTGACAGCAGCAGCAGGGCAGCACCCGGCTCTCCTGGCTCCCAGCCCGGGATGCAGAGCAGCTGCACACACAGAGCCCCAGGCGCCCAGCGCAGGGTCCCCGCGAGCACCGGGGAGGGTGACACCATGCAGGGAGACGCAGCACCGTGACACCCCCTCCCCATCACCAGCCACCCCCCTGGTGCAGGCACCACCGTGCCCTCCCCGGAGGGACAAGCAGAGCCCAGCGGGTCCCCCCCAGTTGCCCCCTGCCCCCAGCACTGACCCGCCGGCGCGGGCCGCCGTGGTGGCGCGGGGACGGCCCGGGGCGCGCGCTGCCCCTGCGCAGCATCCGCTGCCCGTCGCCRTCCGAGAGGCTGTGGGGCAGCGCGGGCCGCGGCTCCTCCTCGTCCTCGGCGCCGCTCAGCCGCTGGTAGTCGCCTCGGTCGCCCATGGCCGCGTGGATGGCGGCGGCGAGCGGGGGCGCGGAGATGCCCGCGGGTGGCGAGGGCTGGAGCCGGGCGCGGGATCACATGGCAGAAAGTTGCTGCAGTTCCGGAAAGCAGCGAGAGGGTGAAGGTGACCGCGACGGTGATGCAGGCGAAGGCGGGGGGATGGATGCCGAGGAGCCGGGCGCCGCAGCGGGGAGGGGGCGGCCGCGGGGGGGCCTGCGCTCGCCCCCCAGCGCCCACCCGGCACGGAGGGGCCACGGCATCCCGGCCTCCTGGCTACCCCGCGGCCGGGATGCGGGGCTGGGAGCCGCGGGGGGGAGCATCGCGCTGCAGCCAGGGGCTCTGCGGCAACGCGGGGCGGGCGGGAGGCAGCAGCCCCCTCCTCCTCCTCTGGGGCAGGGGGCCCGCGCGGAGGGGGCAGGGGGGCTCGGGGGCTGCAGCCCCCATGCACAGGCGGGCTGGAGCATCCCTGCACGGCCGCGCCGGCACAGGGGGATGGGATGCGCCGGGAAGATGGCTGCTCCACAGAGACCCGACTGCAGAGCCAGCGCTGGCGCGGGAGCCGCCGCGCGGRGGGGCTCCCCAGGCACTCGGATGGGCTTGGGGGGTTCTCTGGGGGGATTCACCCTGGTCAATCTGTTCCTTTTACCCCACAGCGAGTGTTTGGGGTCACCCAGACCCCTGCAGGGCACTGCCCTGGGGGCACTGGGTACCCCCCGGCTGAGCTGGACCGGGGACGGCACTGAGAAACCCAAACCTCGGGCAGGAAACCTGTCACTGCCCCCCAGCAGGACTGGGTGGCACTGAGAAGCCATAGCCCTGGACAGGGAACCCATCGCCAGCCCCAGCAAGGATGGGAGGGAAGAGGCTCCCAGGAGGGTGCTGAGCTGCAGGCTGCTCCTCTGCATGGGGTGCCCCCTGTCAAGGACACCCTCAAATGCCAAGGTGCCCTCACCTCTGCCCCACGCATCCCGCAAAACCCCAACGCAACCCGGCCGTGTCCCCCATCCAAGAGGGCCAAACTGGAAGGCGGCTGCATGTGACACCCCGTTGCCCCACGAAGCCCGAGGCCACCCTGCCAGGGCGGCAGCTTCACCCTACGGCCCGGGCCTGCCGCGGGGCCGCCYCGCTCGGCGCCTCCTCCTGCCATTCCACAGGGGTGAGCTCAGGCGCGCGGAGCCGGGATGAGCAGCGGCCGCCCCGCCGGCGTCACCGCGCCGGCACGTCCTGCGCCGCACGCGCTCGGCCACCTTCCTGCCGCCCGGCCRCGCGCCCGCGGGGCACCGCGGACCTGCCGGCAGCACCAGCCTGCGCTGCCCTTCCCCAGCATTGCCAGGCGAAGAGCAATGATGTGGGATGCACGCAGGGGTCTCTGCGGCAGGGAGGGGACAGCGCTGTCCCCACTGCCCCAGCCATGGATACTGTCACCCTCCGTGTACCGGCTCCTCCCCAGGCTCCCGCCAGACGGCGCAAATCCAGGGCAAGCAGCTCCCCCAAACGTTGGATTGGGAAACAAACCCAGGCAAAGCTTCCCGGGATCCACCGCGCCCCGGCGCAGCCAAACACCGACCCGCAGGGTCCCGGTCCCGGTCGGCATGGCGCCCTGCTCCTGCGGGCCTGCCCGCACCCCCTGCCCAGGGATCCCCCCGGACAGGGGGCACTGTCCCCTGCCGCCCCAGGGCGGGCACGGCCATGCTGACCACAACACGTCCCTTCTGCGGAGAGGAGGGACGTCCAGACCTCCCCAGGCAAGACGGCGTCACACTCAGTTCCCGCATCCCTTCCCAAAGAGGCAGCACCCCCTGTCCCAGCTGCCRGATTAGAGGAGCCCTGGGAAGCAGCACAGTCTCCAGGTCAGGTTCCCCACTCAGCTCCATCCCAGGGGCCGGCCGGGYGCAGGGTCCCCACTCACCAGGCGCTGGCCACCGCGCTCAGCTCCACATGTGGCCGGTCCCTGCGCCTGCCGCCACCTCCCCGGCTGCTGAAGTGACCTCACTGGCTGTGCCCGTGGCCTGGGCCAGCTCGTCCCGCCCGGCTCCCCGGGGCAGGGAAGGCGCCGAGTTGCGGTGACACATTCCCGCTCCAGCCGCTCCGGCGCGGCACGTGCGCAGCCTGGCCCGGCGGCTGCATCCTGCGCGCGCGCAGCCCCGGCTCACCGCAACGGGAGGGGACCCACATGGCCAGGGACCAGGGAAGGGATGAAAGGACAGAGCCAAGCCTGGAGGCAGCTGCTCCCAGGGACTGTCCCCAAGCCCCCCGCACGGCCCCGTGCCCGCTCCAGACCTCAGCAAGTCCCTGAGAGCCCAGGCAGACCCGCGCACCTCGCCGCAGCCCCGCAGATGGAGATGCCGCAGCACCCGCTGCCCCCCATCTCCTCCCGGCCCTCCGCCAGCCCCAGCTGCCCGCCCTGCACCTCCAGCCTCCTTCCTCACYGGGCAGCGGTTAATGTGTGACCAGGGGGTGGCACTGAGGTCCCGGCGAGGGCGGCGGGCAGGACTCCCTCCTGCGCGACAGCGCCGCGGGGCCCTGGCTCCCAGAGCCCCATCCCAGCTGCCGGGATCCAGGGCCTCCCCCTCCTCCCCAGGACAGGGATCACCCCTCTGCCCTCCTGCCCGAGCGCGGCGGCATCACCACTCACAAAGCTCCACGCAGCCCCAATCCTCGCCCTAAGCCTCTTTCCTCTGCTAAATCCCCTCCRTATGTCGAGCTGCAGGCAGCGCTGCCCGGGAGCTGGCGCGGGGGGTGCCGAGCCCATCCTGCGCTTCCCGGCACTTTCGGCAGGGACCCTCTGCCCGCTGGATCAGCCTGCAGCAAACGGCCGTGGCGAGGGGTCCGCAGAGCTGGAGCAGGAGCCACAGGCAGCCCCGGAGGGCCGGGCAGGGACACTTTGGCTCGAGTCACTTGGAGCCACTTCCCGTCTTTGTCGTCGCGGCAGGAACCAGGCTGCCGCTTTAGGCTCCTTCCCAAAACACATCCCCAGGGACAAGGGCAAACAACAGGGCGAGACGTGCGCCCACGGCTGCCCAAGGAGAGGGGAGACCTTCTGCTCCCCTAACGCGCTGCTCACCACGAAGGGCAAGGTTGGGACATTCCAAGGGACAAGCGGGCTCTGCTTTTGCATTAAAAGGCAGGGAAGCAGCACAAGACAACAGCTGGCGGGAAGGCGAGAGGAAGCACGTGCCAGCCCTGCTCCCTGCCTCCAAAACCGCGTCCACAGCAAGCAGATACAGCCCTCAAGCCACAAAGCACCTCGCTGGGGTGCAGCCCATGACCAGGGCAGCACGAGGTGCTCGGGACCTCCTCGCACGAGCAGCTCGTCCCGGTATCCCCATCATGGCACGGTGGGCACCCGCTCAGCAGAGCGCAACCCCAGCAAAGCCCCTCCAGCCCCGGCATCACCGCAGGCCGCCCAAGCCCCAAGACCAGGGCGCCTGTCATGGGCGGCCCCAAGCCCACAGGTGGAGCAGGGGCAGGAGGAAGAGCCCTGAGGAGGCCACGTCAGGTCCCTGCCACGAGAGGGCTCTGGGCTTGGCACTGCCCAGCGCTCAAGGCACCGTCCCCGGGGACGCCTCCCCAAGAAGGTGCCGCTTTCCAAGTCAGYGCCCCAAACATGAGGCCGATGCTCCCCCGACGGCCCCGGCTCCCCCCGGCCCACAGGCCCCCGAAGGCCCCTTACCTGCTGCGGGGTGGCTGCGCTGCGGGGGCCCGCTGGCAGGTGCCAGGCCGGGCGCTGCGGCGGCGCYGCGGACGYGGAGCGGCACACGAGGCCACGCGGGCTCACGGCTTCATGGGCGCAGCCATCGGGGCTGCACCTCCGGCTGCTCCCAGCGTTGGCCTGCGGACAGCAAGGACGGGGGGTCAGGCTGGGATCCCGGCAGATCTGGGACCATCTGGGTGCCCCTCATCCAGGGCCCTCCTCATCTCACTGGCACTGAGGGGCAGGAGCCCAAAGCCCGGATCGGGTGGGGAGCAGGACCCACCGAACACACCTGGCTCGTGTGCCAGGGAGAGGGACGTGCCCTGGCTCTCCAAGGGCACAGGGCAGCTCTGGTCGCCAGGAGCAGAGCTCAGCGCTCAGCTGCTGGGTGCCCGAGCTCCCGGCAGCGCGGCCCCGTGCCCGCGTTGCCGCCGCGCAGCGCCCAGCTCGTGCGCCCCAGCGCCCCGCGCAGCCGGAAGAGCCGCTGCACGCGAGGGAAGGAAGTACCAGCRGGGCGAGCGCCGAGCAGGGCCGCGGGGAGCCTCAGCCAGCACCCGCACCACGCTCGGGGCCCGCGGGGACAGAACGTGACGGCTGCCCTCGTGTCTGCTCTGCCCCACGGGCACCACTGTGCGGAGCCACCTACGTACGAGCACCTGCATCCCGCACTGCCCGCCCCACGGGTCACACAGCCCACGGGGTGTTACCAGGCACTGCGCTGTCCCACTGCCCACACCACCCTCAAAGTAATCAGCGGGCTGCAGCTGACCTGAAATGAGTCTGTGGGGGCTCAGGACACGTGGGCACAAAGCCCACGGTGACACTGCATCTCCCTGTGCCACGGAGAGGAGGTGGGAGCCCCAGAGCCCTCTCCTTGCATGGAGCCTGCTGCCGGGAAGGGGGCTGCAGCACCGAGCAGAGCAGCTCCCTGACCAGACCACGGAGCGCCTGCTGCTCATTAGCACTAATCGAGAGCGGCTTAATTGGCCAGGCCGTAGAGCGGCAGTGCCCTGGGGGCCGCTCAGCGTGAGCGRGGAGCCCAGTGAGCCCAGACGGGCAGTGTGGCTGAAGGGGGCAGCCGAGCACCCCGCTCCCCACGGCGGGGACCACGTGTCCTGCTCCTGCAGGCTGGCAGGGGCCTTCCTTGTCAGGACAGGCTTGGATACAATCCCACAGCTYCCAGTAGCAGGCAGAGCCAGTCGCCTGCAGCAAGAGGAGCATCCCCAGACCTGCAGGATGGACAGGAGGAAACACTCCCGTGGGAGCAGGAGAGTCCGTGCTCRTCCTCCTGCATACCCACGCAGCCAACGCGAGGGGCCCCGTGTCAAGCTCCCCGCAGCACGAGCTGACGGGACACGCACGGGAATGGGGAGCGCAGCAGCGCCAGGATCCAGCGGGATCCTGCAGCCAGCACAGCTGCCCGAGGCCACAGTGGGGAGAGCCTGAAACGGGGTGCAGCGCTGCCGGGGGCCGTGCCCAGCCTGGTGGGGCTGTCCCACCCCGAGAGGCAGCCRGGCAGGGGTCGGGGCTGCCCGAGCCTCCCGTTCGGAGGCTGAGTCACAGCCACCTCCCACRCGCGCTGCCCGGGCAGCACTGGGCTGGCAGCGCAGGGTGCCGGGCGGCAGGAACAGCAGCAGCAGCAGCAGGAGGAGAGTGCAGCCCAACAAGGCCACCGTGGCACCTCCGGCCTCACGCCACAGGCCTGCCCCGTGCTAATGAACACCGAGGAACAAGGCACCGATGGCTCCGGGGCTCGCGGGAGGCTGCACAGCCGGAATCCGGCCCGAGTCAAGCACCTACCTCAGTGYTGCAGACCCAGGGCCCTGGCCCGACGCATTTCCAGCCCCGGCTGACCGGGGCTGGTCGCTGCTCACTGAGGCAGCGATTCACACCTGGGTCCCGCCAGCCGCCGGCCTCTCCGGCCAGCCGGGCAAGGAAAGCCGGGGCTGAAGCCTGGCGGGTGAGGAGGAGCCCAGTGGGATGCAGCTTGGGAAAGGGATAAGGGGAGCTGGGGTGAGCGCCCGTTGCCGCCTGCAAACCCTGGCCAAAATTGCCTCTCATGAAACAGTCCCTCCGAGTGACCGCCACAGGGATCGGAGCTGTGACCTCCTGGCGGGGCAAGATCCTCACCCGCGGCTGCGCCGGGGAGGTTAAGCTAAGGCTTTAAAAGCAACAAAGTCCTAACGCACAAACACACACACCAACGGGGCCCGAGGCTCTCGGACAAGAAAAACTCGCCCCGGTGAGGCCAGACACCGGCGCGGCGGCGCCTGCCCGAGCCCGCGGGCACCGGGTCCCGGCCCTCGGCAGCCGCTCCGCGCTCCGGCGGCCACACAAGCTCCCCGAGGGCCGGAGCGGCTTCCAGCCTGCCCCGAGCTGCCCCGGGGCGGCCCCGAGGACAAGGATCCTCTCTGTTCAGCTCCGCAGCTCCCACGAGCCCAGGAAGGGCGCGAGCYGGGCAGAGTCTCGCTCTCAACAACGTCTTCCCCCGGCTTCCGCTGCAGATCCGGAGGGTCCGGCCGCTCCGCACACCCACTCGCTGCAGCCCAGGGGATGGGAGCGGTTGCTGCTGGAGGCCCCACTGCTCCCTCCTGCCCTGGCTCGTGGAAGCCGGGTCTCGGGGCTGCGGCCTGAGTGGGGAGCACACGGGGAACGCACAGGGAGCACACGGGGAACGCACAGGCGCTGCGGCAGGGCTGGCACCGCAGCGCCCGGGCACAGCGCCGCCACAGCAGCGCCGCTGCAGGGCACCGTGCCAGGCAGCCACCAAGGTGCCGCGGGCAGACGCAGCCGGGATGCAGATGGGAAGTGTCCTGGCGCTACCTGCTCTGCAGCGCCGTCTCCTTGCAAGAGRGCTGGACCCCAATCCCCCCACGTCTCCAGCCTTGGCAAGGGGCGCTGATTGCCCGGCTGCACCCACGCTCGCCCCACGCGCCCTGACTGGGGGTCAAACCTTGCAGGGTTGTCTCTTACCTCTTGGTTGTGGCTGCTCACAGCTGCCGTCGCCACATGCTGGGCCACTCCGCTTGCCTGCGGGGTCTCCAGGGTCAGCGCTGAGCGAGGAGCGCGGCCACCCCGCGCCAGGCGAGTGGCGTGCGCGGGGACATGGGGCCGGCGGCCCCAGCGCCACGGGGCTCTATGCAGCCGGGCTGCGCGGCGGCCTCGCGGGGCTGCGTGTCCCCAACCCGACAGCGGGGTGCCGGCTGCGCGGCGGCCTCGCGGGGCTG
>NW_020455643.1:9457571-9473476 GCF_003342845.1 Nothoprocta perdicaria
CCCGGCCGCTCTTAAAGGCGCCGCGCGCCGCTTTACGTAACGGGGGGCCGGGCGGCGCATGGGCAGAGGCGGCGCGGTGCGGGGGACGGCGGCGGGCGCTGCCCCCCCGCGCTGCGGGACGCCTGCAAGGGGGCCCAAGGTCACGGCCAGCCCCGGGGCTGCAGCGCGGGCCCTCGGCACCCGGGAACGCCCGTCCGGCCCCGGCTGCTTTGCACAGCTCCGGTGCACCGAGMCCCGGCACTCCAGGCACCGGACACCTTGCAAGGGGCAGAACCAGGGTGTGCGGGTAAGAAGAAACTGAGTACCCAACTTGCCACACGTGGGATGAGGGACAAGTGCTCRTGCAGGGCTCTGGGAACATGCATGGTGCTCCTGGAGATGCTGCCTCCCACCCCAGCCCTGCATGACCTTGGGAAGGAGAAGTTAAGGGAAGGGTGGACACATCCACATAGGGAGGAGGAGAAGGGCAGAGAGAAACCCAGGGGAGCTGCCTCCTCTCCTCCAGAGCTACCTGCAAGGCAAAGCCCCAAAGCAGAGCAGCAGCTCTAATGCCCTTCAGCTGCCTCTGCTTCCTTCTCCACACTTGCTCCCTAGATCCCAGCTTCTAGGCTTGACCTTGCAGGGGGAATCTCCATTGGGCAGGGACAGGGCTGGGGGCTAGTGCTGGCTTAAGGCGGCTCTGCTAGGACCAGCCAGTAGCTGGTGGCCACGAAGGGAGGGAAGCCGAGTCTTGTGGTGAGGCAGGACTCAAAGCAGGCTGAGCAGAGCACTGCAGGGCAGCCTGCACTTGCTCTCCCAAGTCAACACGGTGGCAKTTGCTGGCAGCCCCGATGCCAGGGAGAGGTGCTAGGAGCTGCTGGGTGAGGGCAGCTGGCAGCAGAGCAGCCTCCTCCAGCTGGAGCACAGCCATAGTGTCACACAAGGAGCCACACACAGGTGGAGGTTGAAGCTTTTAACATTTTATTCAAGCAGAGAGCAGGTAACTCAGGAACAGASTCTAGGAGCCCACACCCAGTCAGAGCCCAGTACCCAACACCGCACACCGATGCCAGTCACAGCTGTGACTGCTCACCAACAAGCAGGGTTTGTCTTTCTCTGCTGGTAACAAAGCACACGATCAAGTCTGACATCAAGATGCATGCAAACAGCAAAGCAAGGGCTGCCCCCGAGGCAGCCCCAAAATACCACCTGGAGAAGGGGGCCCAGGAACCAACAACACAGGGTACATGTGCTTCAGAGAGGACAAGGCAGTTAAGGAAGGAACAAGAGCGACACGAGCTTGGACACCTGTCTCCYTGCAAGGCCCATGAAAACCCCTCCAAAGCTACAGGCAGCTGGAGCTTCTCCTGCCAGAGGCTGGAGGCTTCTCCATGCCCATGCCAGGAGGCAGGACCACAAGGTAGGACCCTGTTCAGGTCTCTCCACCTCCCAAGCAGTGCTCTTKATTTAAAAAGCTATTTTATAACAGGGACTGGCCACAGAGAGCTTTTTAGGGAATGCACACTGCATCTTACTGGATGTCAAATGGAGAGAAGCAGGGCTCARCTTCACACTAGGAAGCAGAGAGGTCATCAGAAACATGCCAGTGATTTTGTTCCCTCCCCATCCTCTGCAACAAGACTGGACTCTCCACTCAGACCTAGGGAGAGGTACAGGCAGTTTTCCGTGCACACAAGCCAGCTCTGCCACAGAATGAAGAGGCAGAATGGGCTTCAAGTAGTACACACACCTTCAGCAGTGATCAGAGCGCTCTGCCCCATCGGCCCCCAAACCCTACGCTCACCTTTAATTCCATAAACTTGGTAACTGATTGAAGAAAGCTCACTAAAAATCACAGAGCACAGTCTAACTAGGTTGCTTGTGTAAAACATCACGTCTCACAACTAGAGGTAGGAAGCTAATTCAAGACAGCACAACTATTTGAAACAGTTCAGCCTACAGAGCAGGTGGAGTCTGAAAAGTACATAAGGGACTGACATTTGTATTTTTATCACCACAGGAGAGTGGGAAAACAATAACAAAAAAAGACTGCAGGAAGTTGATCCATGTTAGATACTAACCATCAAGCTTTGCAGATGACATTGCATGATAAGCATAGAACAATTATGGGAAACACTGTCCCCGATAATTACGTACACCCATAGTGCAACATATGGAGGTCACTGCCTCCGATATAACACTGTGGTAGGCAAAAACTACCTTGTTCTTTACACATTATGGAAGACACTGCCTCCGATAATGTCAGTTAGGTTTCATGATACACAAGGTACTGGAAGTTTGCAGGAAGCTGCCATTGAAAATTGGGCTAGTGCTTCATCTGGGACACAAGTTTGCTTGTGTTGTGGGGGGTGGCACCAGGGCTGCATAAATGAGGCCTTTTATCACGTCACCTAGGAGCACGCCTGCTCCCAAAGCCAAATTTCTCCTATTCTACTTCTCCACCCAGGTTTTCACCATTTCAAAGATCAATTTRGAACACAACCCAGAGACTTACTTGAAGACTTTACATCTTCAAGTTTATTCCAAAGYGGTGTTTTTGCCACAGAAAGCTTAATCGCTAGTTTTCAATTATTATTTTTTTTGCTTGTGTTGATTATTTTAAATGCAAAGTTCCAGTATCATGTTTGACTGTAATAGCAGATGCTGCTTTATTCAAAAACGACAGTATAACTGTCATAATTATGGAAGGCACTGCTTCCGATAATTATCTTCTATAAAAAACCACACACCATTTATAGTGAACGCTGTCACTGATAAATAAATAAACAAATAAATATCTCAGTGCCAAACAAGAGCCGTCCTGAACAATGGCAACAGCCAGACAGGGTGTGGCCAGCACGAGACTCATTTCACAAAAGGCCCAAAAGCAGCAAGATCTGAAGTGCCCATTTAGTCATTCCTCAATGCTACAGGACTCACCAAGCTGCCAGTTCAGAGAGACCTCTGATGGTCTTTGGCTCATCTCCCCTGGTATCAAGATCTGCTTTGGAAGAAGCCTCTGAGATGCTCCAAGGCTGCTGCTCTTTGGCCAGGGGAGGCTGGGCACTTCAGAGCTTGCTGATAATCTAGCACTTATGGGCTACTACTACACAGACTTATTCTTGAGCTAGAGGTTTGTCTCTGCAGCTCCCTGATGAGGAAGAGATTCTCATTACAAACGCTGAAGGAATCTATTCCCTGTTCTATCACTAAGTTTAGGAGGCCAATAATTTAAACCCTAAATAGATGTGGTACCTACCCACTAAGGTACCAGTTTAGATAATCTGCCAGTTGTTTGTCAAGTACACCAGAAAGCCCCACAACAGCTCTATGTGACTGGTTTCAATTGTGATCAGAGGAAATTTCACGGTAAATCAAGTACCTGCTTTAAAACTGCCTCCTGTGAATTTATCAAGGTGAGAATTTAGGTTTAAGCTCAACTTTGGTCAAAACAAACAAAAATAAACACACATTCCCCCCACCCCGACCAATTCTCTACAGAACTATAATGCCATGTTAGAGAGTGGGTTTCCATAATTGTGTACCTTAGCCAGGTGTGCTTGCTGTGTCTAAAACTCATTGTCTGTATCCCAGATATCCCCTACTATGGCATTGGCAGCCCCTTTGATCGTCCAGGTCGCCAGGGCCAGCTGCTCCTTCAGCAGGTTCACGTTCACRCGGCTCCTGCTGGTCTTCAGCAGCTGCAGGTTCTCCAGGAGGCTCTGCAGGGTGTGGGAGCCTTTGCCAAAGAAGATGTGGCGAAGGGGAGTATCTTTTGGTGACAGATATGGGGAGAGGAARTCATATTCCACCTGGAGCAGGGGTGCAAGTTAAAGGTTACTCTCTCACCTCCCAAATTTATTTCTTCCCTCATCTGCCCCATCATTAACCTCCAGACTTTCATTCCCATCCATCCCTTTCCCACCTTCTGCAAGGGCCAGAAGGTGGCCTGATGGGAGACACACAAGTCAGTCACATTAACATTAAACAGGCAGGAGACACCCYGATCTACACCGTGCCCATAGCTCCCAAGTGAAGAGGAGCATCCCAGCTGGTATCCATTCTCTTTGGGAAAAAAAGAAAAAAAGAGAAGCTGGTTGTAAGGACCCACCTTCATGATCCTGTCATTCAAAGCCCTGCGCATGACCTTGTTTTCCCTATCACTGTGTGCAATGTCTCTTCTTAGTCCATCTACAGCTCGCTGGAAGTCTCCACGGGCAAAAAACAGCCAGTCCAAGGTCAGCCCAAGCTCCTGCAAAGGAAGAGATGGTAGCAAAGCTGATTTTCTTCCTTCATTGCTCTATTACAGATGTAATTTTTTCTCCTTTTTCCCCCCACCCCCTCCATTCACGTTAAGTTTAAACTTAGTAGCAGAACCAGTTCCTGGCAGTCTTGTCTGAAGAACATTCTGTGATGTCTCTCCCCACCCACAGCTTCTTTTACTGTTTCAGCAGAGATGCAAATGACAGCAAAGATGCACTGCACTGAGTGACAACCAATCTAGAGAACCACTGCATCTGCATCAGCTTCTCCAGGAATTCMTCACAGCAAGACTAGCTGAGTCTGTCTGCTACAGCCGCTCTGTACTGCTCTATATAAAGCATCAATTCAGGTCACATCTTGCTACAATCTCATCTCAAGAGGAGGAAAATGTCTGTTCTACTATATTCAGTAGCCACAGAAGCTTGTTGACACAAGGCACCATACCACTCTACAGAGATTCAGTGCACTTCAAGCCTTACCTTCACTTCCTGGTCATATTCCAGAAACTTCTCCTGGAAGGTTAGCAGCTCATCACTGTATCTCCCAAAGTCCAGGAAAAGCTCATGATCGTGGCTCAACCTGAGAGCAATGTGTCCAGCCACTTCCGCAGCCGCAAACATAAGACTGTAGAGCCTGGGAATCTTCTTCAGGTTCTCCACAGTGTCCTCAGCAGTGCCCAGGAAGGAGTATTCCTCACCTCTCTGCAGGACAGAAAACACCAGAGTCAGACAGAAATGCTTCTCAACCTAGAGGGAAAAAAAAAACTTGCCTCCCACTATAGTTTGCCTCCTATTTCTACCACTCTCCCACCCTCTTAAGCCCTTATGCAGCAAAGCCCTAGTGACAGAACATAAAGCACAAGGCAGGGACTGCTGCATSTAGTGTTTGACACTCTCCAGTAATCATCAGGATGCTCTGCTAGCCCATTAGACCTGAAAACATATGGACCTCAGTCCTACTGAAGATCTGCTCAGTGCYGTAGATGGACAAACTCAGCACCTAATTCAGTATGTGCTAACAGAACCCCCTCTCCCTTCCCTCTCCATCCTCTAGACTTCTGGTCTGGGTGGGTCGATTTAGGATTTTTTTTGGTTTTGTTCTYATGTTAGGTTTGAAAGCCTGTTTGACACTAACCAAGTCCAAACATTCATAAGACAAGGAAACTGTTACCAGAAAGTCTCATTCTGCTCAGCTTCCAGCCATACACTTGGACTCTACAATAAGAGAGCAAACTGCCTAGATAACAATACTTTTTTTTTTATTTTTTATTTTTTTTTTTTTTGGTAGCCCCAAGCTGCAGTAGCAGATACAGCCAGCAAGTTAGWGCTTGCCTCTGGCTAGTTACACAGCTTCCTCAGTGCTCTCTGCTTCCTGAACAGCAGGCTCTAGTATATCCTTTCATTAAAGCAGCAGCAGCAAGCTGCTCTTTCCAGGGAGTTAAGTTTCTGAAGCACTATCATTTGAACCTCCAGAAGAGGGAAGGCCCCCTCTCCCAAGAAAACAGATGGTCACAATTGTGGAATAGAGGCCATATGCCAGCCATGCCCAAGGAAAGGCCTGCGCAGAGAATACTGCCATGGCCATGAGGTCTGGAAGCTGTTCCCCTCTCCCTGCATGGAAGATGAGTCTGGGAGCAACACTATGTGCTCTGCCATCCTGGAGGGCAGCTAGTGTTACAGCATTTTCCATAGAGCAAATGCACACACCAGGCACACACAATACTTACATCGTAGAAACCAAAGGACACAGCTGGGATTCCTGAGTATGCCAGGAAAGGAAATGCCGCATCACCCAGGCCAAGGGGAACACTACAAGAGACAGGTATTGAACAGTTAACTGGTTAAGATACCCCAGGAAAAGAGCTACAAGCCCTAGAGCTGAAGATCCAAAACATGACGGTTGCCCTGTCTAGGCAGGGCAGGTTTTGTCAGACAAGTGCTGAAGGCCGCCTGTCTRTTTCCAGTGGCTGGTCTTGGAGCAGAGAGCCTTTCCGTAGGACAAGGGCAGCCTCGAGGTGCCTACGTGCAGCTTGGGGCAGCACAACGCACAGCCAGTGCTGGGCTGTCCAAGCTTGCATGCCCCCRTCCCAGTAAGTAGGGCCTGCCCCAGACAGCAGTGCTGCGCATCAGCACCAAGAGCAGAAGCTGTTTAGTTTCTTCCTTTATGGCAACTTGCTTCCCAAACAGCACAATCAAGAGACTTACACTGCTTTTACCCAGTCCGAGCCAACTCTGTTCAGCAGGGTGCCGTCATCTGCTGGATCTGATACCTGGAAAGAGACTGACAGTCACTGCTCTTGTTCTGGCCTCCGCTTGGGCTTCCAGGCTGCCTGCAAGCTGTTTGGCCATCCCAGAGCTCACGTTACCACGTAGATGTCAGAGTTGGGTGTTCTCTCCTGACCTTTCTGCACACATTGTCCATGCAGGACTAACACCTCCCAATGAACTGTGCTGGGTGCAAGTTTTGGATTCCAGATGCATGCTCTAATACCTGCAGTTCAGCTGTCTTGAGACAGGGCCCTCACAASTGTCTCAGCCCTTTCTCCCCAATAGGCTTCTTTTCATAAGGTGCCCAACACAATTCAAGCAGCTTTCACCTTCTCACGAAATCATAGTCGACTTGGTCGGACCAAGACCCTTCAACTCACCCCTTTCATTGTTCTCTCCAACAGCGAGTACAGCATTGGGCTGGCAGAAATCTTGACATGCTTCCAGCCTGCAAGACAGGAAAGAGCTCTGAAATGCTGGTACAGCTAATCACTACTTTCAGAACACTTAGATCCTCTAGCTGAGCAGCAATAACACCTCCTGGGTCAACTGATCTACAGGGTGTTCCCAAAGAATCCCTGGCAGACACAGGGCAGAACCTGTTTGAAGCTAGCAGAGCTGTCTTTCTCTGGCTCAAGCTTGCAACAACTTTCTAGCTTCAACAAGCCAATGAYAGGAGTCATGCCAACCTTCAATCAATCAATGCCAGCTTAACAGTCAGGCAGCCTCCCTTTCTGGAGGCTGGGGATGTTGGTCAAGCCATTTTGGTGCAATCGGGCTTCACRAACCTGAACAGAGTGGTACGTTACCTAGAACGGCCGCATCGAGGTTGATGTAAGTGAAGGCTTTGGCATGCAGCGTGGCAGAGTATCCCTAAAACAAAACACAGAYGTAAGATGAATGGCAACAGAGCAACACCCAAACATTTCAGTCATGGGAGCAGGGAATCAGAAATCAACAGTCATTGCAGAAGTCCAAAGAAAAGTACCTCCAGCCATTCAGTAGCACCCACAGCTCCATACTCCCCGGCACTCCAGCTAGCAAAGATGATGCTTCGCCTTGGTTTATAGCCATCTGCAAATAAAGCAAGGGAGAAATACTGAGATCTATGCCATTCTGCCATGGAGATGTAGATTACTGGGGCTCTGAGCTGATGAATCACCAACTGCTCAACAGGCAGAGCCAAGGCAGTCTGTGCAGGCTGGAATGTGCCTGCACATTAGTTACACTGAGAACATCTTGCCTTGTTCCTCCTTATCTCTCCAGATCTTTGTGGGGAATCCACGTCACCTGCAATCCCTCACTACCACCCTCTTCTTCAGCTGCCAGAACCCAGAATCAACCCTGCAAAGACTTGCACTAAATGCAGCCCCAAATTCTCCAGCAGGTCAGTTACTTCAGGGTTTTCTACCTTCAGGGTTGGCTGCCCAATAGACAACTCCCTTTTCAGCTTGTGTTATCCAAGGGCACTGCTGCATTTGAGCTTACTGGATATAAGCAGGCAAGTCCCTTGGAAACAAGTGCTCGTTGCAGACATTGTCCATGCTGGGACAATGAGGGAGCCTGGCATCTCAGAGTTTTGTCAGATAACCTTCATCTTCAAGGGATTGCTTTGCAACTGAACTCTCCCATACATACTAACACACACAACTGATTCYGGAGGATTCAGTCTCCTTCTCCTCCCACTCCCATGCCTTCCCCCCCCCAGCCCCCGCTCATATACTTACCCTTTTTCACCACCTCTGAGATCACTTGGGCAAGTTCCAACAATATGGCAGTTCCAACACCAGCCTTGGCTGCTCCTGGGCCCCAGGAATCCCTCTGAGCTCCAATCACAACATACCGATCTGTAAAGGTGAGATTAAGAGCTCTGAGCTGCAAGCCTCATACTGCAAACACTTTCCATCAGAAAAGCAGCTTTGAATTTCCATGCTAGGAACACAGTACAAATTCTGGCCCCTGTATTTGGCTCACTGTATTCGAACTTTCCCTGGCAGCTCAGTTTATCTTTTCTCCAATTTTCAGGCAAAGACCTTGGTTTTGCTGGCTGGAAAATCTGGTTGCCTTCGTCTGGAAACAGCTGCCATGCTCTGAAGATGGCAGAATAGGAAGAGTGCCCCCTTAATTCTGAGCCATAAGGCAATTGCTCCTACCTGGTTCTTCAAACCCCTTGATAGCACCRAAGATGTTCAGAATCTTCCTGTCCACCATGACATTGTTCACTTTCAGTTGCACTGTCTTATTGCCTTGACTGCTCGACATCAACGCACAGCTGATGRTCCCACCTTTCCATTCCGCAGGACATGGGCCCCCATCCATTTTGCTGAGGGGAAAGAGATACTTTGAGCTTATTGTCCATCTCTCACTTCATTTACCTGTCCTGTGAGATTCAATAGCTTGAAACCCCAGGAGCAGCCTTGTTCAAAGTCTACTCAGAAATTAGCTTGCAACCCTGTKCTGCTAATTGTGCGTGGTCAAGAATGCAGACCATGGCCAATGCTAAAGTAAAATCTGTCTTTAGGTAATAAGACATGTCAAACAAGTGACATTTCTCCAGCCTAAGTGCAATACATTGCAGAGACCAGCAGAGCGCTCCCTGGCCTTACAGCACTTCCTCACCACCAGCAATAGGTGCAACAGCCTGGCTGGCACGGACAGTTACCTGAACAGGYGGCTTGCTGAGTCGCTGGAGATGGTCTGAACAGCAATTTCAGGTAGTCCCGAAGATTTGACTGGGGGGAACTGAGTGTGGTTGAAAGAAGGGAAGCCTGGAGTGAAAGGGTCTCCAGTGCCAAGGTGGGCCTGCAAAAGGCAAGAAAAATCCTCAGGTTTCATACAGAGGACCAAGAGTTGTCATCTACACAAGAACATGAAACTCTGCCAAGCTGGAGGCCTGCAGGACTGCACAGCTTGCAGTCCACAGTGAAGGCAACTCAGCAGAGCAGCAGTCAAGAGCTAGTCACATACTCACATGCCCAAAAGGGACGAGTTGGTTCGTGCCCTTGTAATCAGATGGATCCATGTACATCACAACACCAACTGCTCCCGCCTCTTTGGCATTTGCAACCTGAAACAAAGAACAGTATTAGGTGCACATTTGCACAGCAAGCTAGAGGAATTTAAGGCAAATACATTGAGGAATGGTGTGAGGGGTTGTGCTTCTCACTGCCCGACTCCACAGGAGATTATTTAAACTGTCACTTGACAACAACAAACAATTGGCATCAAGAACACAAATATTTGGCCAGTCCTACTGTGGACACAGTGTGTCCAAAATTCTTAAATTAGGATGGTCGCCATGGTTAAGATCCAACTCCACAATTTGTTCAACTCAGACCAGTCTCTCAGAGAGGCTCAGAAGGATGTCATTTTTTGTTATATTCAGGATCATTTCCCAAGGGTAGATTAGTATCAAACCAAGATAAGCAGCCCACAGAGGCTCACCTTCACAAAGAAAATAGAGGAGGAGGAGGAGGGGCCTGGTTAAGTCAAGCCCCAATTTAGGGCACCTACAACCCTGCTGCCTCCTACAACACTGGCACACTACTGAAGGCCAAACACAGGTTTACAAGGTGGAAAGGGAGGCACCCACTCCCAACAAGCACCCATGCAAGGGGTGGTTCTCTGGCAGACCTAGAGCAGGCTTTGTGCAGAAGTACTCTGCTCCTTTAGGCTGCTCGAATATTTGGTTTTGTTTCCAGTAAAGGGACAATTACAGGAACACASAAGCTGACTGGCTGGGAAGGCACTGATGGCACCTAAGGGCACCTACGCTTGGATCTACTGAACACTCAACAAGAAACTGAGACTACAACCAAGTTTTGAAAGCATTTGACTGCACTAGCAAAAACTGCTCTAGAGATGAGAAAGGTTTTTTTTTTTTTTTTTTTTGGCAGTTTTTCTGCTTATATCAGCCAGCTCTGTACCCTGTGGTCTTTGCCCTGTGGATCACAGGCTGCCTATCTCTGCTTCCAAGCTCTATCTGCTTGAAGCTCCTGGACACCCAGCTGTCCCAAACAGACTCAGAGGCCAAGAATGAGCTCCCACAAGAAGTGACTAGCTCCACTGAATCTTGGTGTGCAGACCTGCATGTAGAAGCCTAACACAAGGCCAGTCCACAACCTTTTGAAGGCACATCCCCATCTCCTTAGTGCCAAGTTTAGCCTAGCTTCACGGACATAGATTGCTCACCTTCTCAGCAAGGGTAATTTTACCAGCTCTGACGATGACAACAGATTCATTCAAAACACCCAAATTTTGCAGTTGCCGAAAGTCTTCCTTCTGTCCGTAGTTCACATAGACGGGTTTGCCCTGSAACAGAGATACTGCTTATAAATACAGCAGGGTCACAGAATGGTTGAAGTTGCAAGTGAACACTAGAGAGCATCTAGTCCAAATGCCCTGCTAAGCAGGGGCACCTGGAGCACATGGTACAAGGTGTCATTCAGGCAAGTTTAAGATCTCCAAAGGAGGAGGCTCCACCATACCCTGGGGCAGCCTGCTGACTACTCCTGATCACTTTCTTTTCCTTCACATGTCTCGAAATGGTCGCTAGGATGAGCTGCTCTGTCACCTTTCCAGGGATGGAGGTAATGCTGACCAGCCTGTACTTTCCTGGGTCAGTCTTCCTGTCCTTTTTGAAGGGCAGAGTGACATCAGATTTCTTCTGGTCCTCYAGCACCTCTCCCATTCTCCATAACCTCTCAAAGATGGAGGATCTTAGCAATAATCCCCACCAGTTCCCTCAACACTCTTGGGTGCACCCCATCTGGGCCCACAGATTTATGGGTGTTYAGTTTGCCTAAATCATCTAYGACCCAATCTTCCTCRAKCTGCAGAGGTCTTCCTCTCTCCCAGTTTTCTCTTAACTCTAGATTCTGTAGCTCATGGGATCTAACCTTATCAAGGAAGACTAAGGCAGAGAATGCTTTCAGTAACTCTGCCTTCTCTGCATCAAAACATCCAGCCCACTCAGCAGCATGTCCACATTTTCCCTAGAAAATGTGACTGCCCTTCATCTTCCAGGGCCTTGTACATGTTGGATAGAGTTACCCAGTAGGGTGAGATGGGAGAAGGATTTCTCCTGCCACCTTGAGCCTGGACTGGACAAGTTCTCAGCCAGTAAGGTATTTTAAACAATCTACAAAGTAACCGGGCCTGGAATACATCAGTCCAACATTAAAAGCAGGGAGTTTGTGCCCAGCAATGCAGCCTCCTGTCACATGAAAGATGCCTSCTGGAGCAGCACATCTGTCAAAGCTCCTGGCTGGATCCCAGCAGAAAGTTTAAACAGACAGCTACTTCTGCATCTTGCTGAAACAGGAAAAAGTGTGTGGTCCCATTCCTTTCCCATCCTTATCCTGCCCCCACCTTCCCCAGTTCTGTATCTGGGGTGCACTTAAAGTGCATATTTTGAAGAGATACATTTTAGACCTTGCAACCTGGTTAKCATGCAAGCACATCCCCAGCATCTTGTGTCACTTACAGAGGCTGAGCCATTTTTGCTGTATGCCACGTATGCATCAGGACTCTCGGTTATGCTTCCACCATCCTCCAGCAGAGACACTTCATTGTTGCTGCTGTTAAGTGTCAGAGAAGCGTGTTATGCTCTTTCATGTACAGCCTACATACTTCGCTAGGTCCTGTCTTTCAGTCTATGCACTAGTAATTCTGATCAAGTCAATGCAGAGTCTAAAACAGATTGACTCCTATCAGGAATTGCAAACGTTAGTCTTTGGGGTTGTTTATTAGAGATATTAGTGAAGGCTAGTTCGAGAGAAGTAGTGGAAACAGTCTGTACTTCTCAGTCTCTTACTACTCCTCTCAAAAAAAGCCAAGCAAATTTGGCTTTCCTCTTACACAAAGGGACAGGAAGACACACTGATGTGACCTCTCATCCATTGCCAGCTGATACTCCTGAGCTACAAGGAGCAAAAGCCAGGTCTGCAACACCTTCACAGGCATGTGACAGAGGCACGCATGCTGGCAACCTTAGACAGAAGGAGCCTGTCCTTCAGCTGTTTGCTTTCTCTCCAACTCTTGAGCATGCCTCGAAACAGCAGCTATGCTAGGAAGAATCCCTGGGACCTGGGATTTAGAAAGTCTGTGAAAAGACAGCAGTAGCTATTGCTGAGTTATACTGCAATTTCCTTTGGACAGGGATAACTGGCTCGTTATCTTTGCAGCTGCTTGGACTACAAAGACGTAAACTGTAAAAATCTGCAAATCTTCATTAACATACCTGCCTCTGACCTGCAGTTTAATATAGTGCTCATCATTCCACACTCGATCCAACAAGAATTTGTTGAACTGCTCATGAATGTAGGTGGCCAAGCTCTCATCTTCAATCTGGCCAGCTTCAACAGATTTGCTGCCTGCTCTTAGCCTGCAAGAACAGATTTATAGTTTAGGCTAAAGTACCAGTATACAGTACCGCAGCAAGCAAACTCAAGACGGGCAGGCCATTTAAAACCACATTTAATGAGAGGTTATCCCACATCTTTAAGACACCCTAGCTCTCTAAAGGAGCTTAAGCTCTATTCACCAGCTGCACCTCTTCCTTAGCTGTAGCTAAGCTTTCTGGAACTGTTACCTCAAGTTGTCTTCAAGATGTCTGACTGACAGCTTTTTTGAAAAGAGGTCTTTAAGTTCAGGCCAGTAAAGGACACGTGATTCTGGAATCTCTTCCTCCATTTCATCAGCATCCATTAAGTAAGATGCAGTAGGGGTTATCTCACATCTGCCACTTCCATCTAGACACTTCCCAGCCATGCGCATTCGTCCACGGTAGCTCAAGTAGCCAATGAGAAACCCTATGGAAAGAGGAGGCATTTTTCCGTGCTGCAAGGAAGAGGACTAAGCCAGGCCAATATCAGACAAGTGCATTCAAAGCAGCTCTTAGGGGCCATGCGTACCTCTATGCTCACAATTTTTAAAAGCTGGCATACCCAAGGACAGACAGGAATACACAGCCTGACACTGCCTCGGCTGAAACGTTTTACAGGACACTGTATCTGATCTTGTGCTTGGCAGTCTCTCCAGCACCATACACTGAGGAGACAGTTTGTAGCACTGTAAAAGTCTTTGAAGAACTGGCAAACACCGCATGTTTCAGCTTCCAGAGGTCTTACTGATGTGTTCACCCACATCTCTAGAGAAGCATTAGAGTCAGTGAAAGGGAAAACCAGTACCCTTGCCACACCGACCAGTTTGCCCTTTAGCAAACAGATCTACACAGTTCTGCTGTCAAGCTGGCCATTATTGATGCTAATTCCACACCACAAGCCTCAGGTAGAAATATATAGTGACAAGAAGCCACAGCTTGGACCCAAGCTCTAATAACTGTCTTACAAAGCAATAAAAAAAGAATCAGATATTAAAGGCTTTAGATAGACTCAAGACCAGTCCATTTGGTGCAGTTCCCTCCCATCTCTCCTTACCAGTCAAAAGGAGGAGCACAGCTGCAATGACAATGAAGCAGAGGTTCTTGCCAGTCCTCYGTGGCTGCCCCATGCTGGTGTGCAGGTTCTCCTGCCTCCCCATCTCCCCTCCTTCCTCATCATCAGCCGACAGCTTCATCTCCACGTGGCTGTTGTCGCCATCTGTTTGCCGAGCGATGCTGAAGCGCGTGTAGGACATCGGCTCGCCACCAAACTGTGGTGAAAGAGTCATATGAAGGAACAGTTTGTTACGTTACTCAACAGCCCTCCCAGCTAACTGCACCCGTGTCCAAAGCAGGTTCATCTCAGCTTGACAAGATGACAAGCATCAGCTGTCCAGCAGCTAGGCAGGCAGCTTTGCACGCACACAGTTGGACCCAGCTGCACTCCAGGTRCCCAGTGGGATTTTAGTGTCTATTTGCCCTGCACGAATTCAAAACCACACTGGTCACACGCTAGTTTAGTCTCCGTACCACATACGGCACAACCAACAGCATTAGCATTTCCCGTATCACTCTGTGGCAGAGGTTGACTGAAGCTGAAACTCTGAGCGCTAATCAGGAGCGTGCGCACTGATCTGACCTAAATATGTGCAGCTCGCACGTAAAGGAACTTTGATCGTGATGAAGGGAAAACAACCACTCTATGGCTGTGCCTTTGAGCTACCTTCACCTTGATTTAGATAAACTCTAAGATAATAATGGCTTGGGCACACGCTGGGGACAATCAGAAGACTGGCTAGAGAACAGAGAAATGTTTACAGGAGCAACAAGACTGCAGCCTCTCGCCACCGTGCCAAGGAGGCAGCAGCTGATGCGCACCCAGTCCTGCAGCCTCTCTGCAGCTCTCCCACGACTCAAAACAAACAAGGGGGCAGGGGGTCTTACCAAGTTGGAAATGGCTGCTCTGGCATGGTCCATTGCTCTCTGGAGGAGCGCCCACCGGTCTGAACAAAGCCCTGGAAGTTCAGAACACAACACAGCACATGAGGCTGCTTCCCTCCCACCACAGGAGGGCTCTAAGATAAGTCACTGTCGAGCRGGACGCTTGCCCAGAAACGTTACACCTACGTTTCTATATAAGTCACAACAGTTGCAGCCAGTGCACATGGAAGGTCACGTATTATTCCCACCGCAGATACACGTTCAGATGGACAAGCTCAATATTTCTGTTGAACAYGATAGAGGGGAGGAAGAGGAAGAAAAAAAGAAAAAGAAAGAGGAACATGATCTTAAATGGCTAAATTTGGCTAAGAATTCTGTTAATGTTAATGCCACCACCTTTTAGGGAGGGCTAGCAAGAGGCAGCTGCTCAGCAACGACAATTGGCATTCTCGGGGTCCATTTCAATGACAAGATCACGACAAGAGCTCGACTGCTAGCCAGAAGCTGCACACCACTTAGCAGAAGCAGTGCAAATTGCCAGCCTAGAGAAACCTTTTCAATTACAAGGCCCCTTCTGGATGACTATGTTTTTTTTCTCTTTGCAAATGCAATTTCAGTATTTGGGCAGTTTCCTTGAAAAGCCAAGAGCAACTGTGAAGGCACAAACACTTTAGTGTCCTCTACAGTTTGGATTTTTCTAAACCCCAGGTTTATCCAAAAGACCCAAGTTACTTGAGCTTCAGCACTTTTTTTTTCCTGGAAGGATACTCGGACTCAGTCTTGAAGGGCTTTTCCAACCGTGACCAAGTGAAGAAGCTTTGCGAATCAGTGCGGGGACAGCTTGGGCTGGGCCAGGCAGCCGAACCGGAGCGGGAAGGTGCTCCAGAGCAGAGCTGCGGGGCTAAGGCTGGCACCCGAACTGGTCTCCACCCGCACCTGGGCTCATGTATTCATTCCCGGGAGCGCTGCAGGATAATCCCGCCGCGGGGAGGACCAAAGGTCGCCGTGGCCTCGCTCGGGGCCGCGCACACCGGGGCGCCCCGGCCCGGCCGCCCCACGGTATCGCGGGGGGC
>NW_020455643.1:9473824-9509631 GCF_003342845.1 Nothoprocta perdicaria
TCGGCGCGCACCCCGCCGCAGCGCGGCCAGAATGAAACGCGGCCCCTCCGCGGCACCGCCCTTGGCCGCCAGCGCCCGCCCCCGCCGACGGCCATTGGCTGCGAGGCGCTGTGGCTCCGCCCCTTTCCGTCCCCGCCGCCCTGCCGGCCAGTCCCGGCCCCGCCCGGGGCATGGGGGCGGTTGGAGGGCGCCAGGGGGGCGGGGGGCGCTCGGGGGGGGAGGGTGGCGGGGGGGCTCCCTGAGGGGCTCCATGAGGGGACTGAGGCGGCGGCTCCGTGTGGCCGCTGAGGAGCTCCATGAGGGGCTCCGTGAGGGGGTTAGGGAGCTTAGGGGGGATGTTATGAGGGGCTCCGTGAAGGGGCTCCGTGAGGGGCTCCATGAGGGGTTTAGGGAGATAAGGGGGACGTTATGAGGGGCTCCGTGAGGGGCTCCGTGAGGGATTTAGGGAGCTTAGGGGGGATGTTATGAGGGGCTCCATGAAGGGGCTCCGTGAGGCGGCGCCTTGAGGCAGCTGAGGGGCTCCATGAGGCGGAGGGAGGGTCTCCGAGGGCACCTGGGGGGCTCCCACCTTCCTCCTCACAGAGCAGCGAGGGGGGCGCGCGGCGCTGAGGGAGGCGCGGGGCACGTCCTCCTGCCCAGACTGCCTTGGCACGGCCGGCACGGATGCCCTGGGCAGCGGCCGTGGAGAGCGGCCGGCAGGGCACGGCGGCCGCCCCGGGGCCTGCCCCGGCACGCCGGGCTCCCTGCCCGCCGCGGGCTGCCGCGCAGGCTGCAAGCCGCAGCAGGCAGCGCGGGCGCCGCGAGCCTTTCCGCCGCAGCCGTGGCCTCGCGCAGAGCCGGCGAGGCTGAGGCSGTGTTCAGCGCCGCTCTGCCGCCCGCCGCTCAGCTCCTCGCGGTTTCCCTCGGGGGAGTTTCCAGCACAGGCGCCTTAGGGGAGCTCACAGCACGGCTGCGCTCATCCCTTGTGTGGCAATTTATGCAAAAATAAAGATGAAATGGCGAGGTTTTTGAGTGAGAGGCCGTTAATACCCGCAGGAACCAAACTAGGGGCGCGCGGGAGGAGGGCAGCGCGCTGCTCGGCCATTAGAGCCTCCCGCGCCTTAGTCCCGGTTGCACGTTGCACAGCGCTCTTGTCGTGGGGCCGACATGGTGCCCGGCTGCTCCTGGCACCATYCGGGCTCTGCTCCGCACCTCCCCCTTTAACCTCCCTCTACCTTGGTGGCAACACCCAGGAGGTGGGACTGACGTCTCCTCTGCAGCCTCTATCCGGGCCTGCCCTGAAACGCTCCTAACTCTGCCGGTGAGGCTAGGTGACAGTTTTTATTTATACCAGCGCTTAAACGGCGGGAGGGTGGCCTGGATCCTGTCCATGGTGCTTACGAGAGTGGAACTGAAGGGATTAGGTCGCTGAGAGCGTAATAACGGGCTGTACGTGGGGGTTCAGGTGCTGCAGGCACCTGAAGTTGCCTCATTAGGGCAGCTTTAATGCCCTTAACCCGGCAGCAGCAGAGAGCAGCCTCCTTGCTCCGGCGTTGTGTGCATGCAAGATTGTGTGTGTGCATGCAAGATCCATTCCTTGCTCCCTGACAAAAGCGTGTTTTATGTGACACAGCCCCAGGTGTAAGGGAAGAGTTCAGGAAAGCTGCAGTGGGTAATTCATTCTAAACTGCCTTTGGATGCCCCGAGGGGAGCTGACTAGCCACTTGTTGGGCGGCTGCGTGTTACTGGGTTGATGCGTGTTCAGGGCAGGGCAGTCAGCGCATGGAAGCAAAGCTAACACCTCCTCATGGCTTCTACTCAAGTGCGCTGGGYCAGAAGAAAGAGTGCGTGACAGATTCACTTTGTCTTCCAAAATTTTTCCTGTTTTCTCAGCATTTTGAAGGAGGAGGGTGGGAAAAACCTTTTTTTCCCTCGGTGGTAGGGAGGAAACAAGTCCTGGACACAGGGAGAACAGGTTCTCTCCAGGCAAAGTAACCCCACACTGGTGGGAAGCCACCTGTGTGCACAGGAGCTTGGTGGGATGTAGGGAGAGGTGGTTGGAAGAGAGAAAATAAGGCTGGGCCAACCTTATCAGCGTGTCTCCCTACAGCGTTGTCCTCCATCAGATCGGCAATGCCCTAGTCTGAGAGCAGGAGGCTCCGATCCTGGKCTGCGGTGGAAGGGGAGGGAAGGAGCGGGAAGGTCCCAGAGTGGCGCTGATGGTGGCCTCTCCCTCATGCTCTGCAAAGTGCTCTTTCCATCCCCGGTTCCTGAGGACCGCCAGGGCTGTGATATTTTCACGCTGCTTTCTTTCTGCTGATTGTCAATCTCATAAAGACCCTGCACTTTCCTGGGCGTTTACCTGGACCCTGCAGAACCTCTCGTCCTCCTCAGACACACGCTGACGTTTTCCGTCTCCAGAATTGCCCACTCATGAATGGGGCCTGTCTGGAATTGAATGCCCATTTCCCTCAAAGAAGGGGCAGTATCACATAGTGCTTCAAGATTTTGGTGTGTGCCTGTTCTGTGGTGCCGTGTTCATTTTTCCCTTGCTCATTAAAGAAATAAGTTGGGAGGCCTGGATTACTGCCTCAAATCCTCTCCAGGGAAAGCGGGCCAGGAGCAAAAGTTGGTAGTTTGACATAACACATGATTGCAAAGAGGATTATGCTTTGTGAAAAGAAATACATTCCTGCGTTGATAAAGGGGTATTAACTAGATCTGAAACTTGGTGTGGCTGTGAGACAATCCTGCCCTAAAACGGAGCCCAGGAGCGCTCTGACGAGAGGTGCACATGGACCAATGCTCAGTTTGCTGGAGAAGGGGAGACCCAGGCTCTGATTTTGTGGATCTCACCTCTCTGGCAGAGCTCACGGCTGAAATTCTTTGGGGTGCTACTGCTGTGCATGAGCAGGAATCATTTTCAGCCTCTCTGCGGCTGCCCAGAGGGACTCAGTGCTGTAGGATGGCTCCGTAGAAGCTGARGTGTAAATGGGCTCAGAGAGGGGCTGCATCATTAGGGCAGGAGGAGGGATACACCGAAACAAGGCCTGGGTGCAGCCTGCTGCTCAGGCTGATGTAACCGGTGGAAAAGCAGCTCCAGCTGGGAGCAATAGGGCAATTAAGCTGGTTTACTATTTCCTTCATGACAAAATTGTAAAATCGGCACCGCAGAGGCTGTTTATGGAGCTAGAAATGCCATTGCCCTTACTGCTACAGAGTTTCTCACGTCCACATCACGTTGTTTTCAGGCACAGGTTTGTTAAAAGACAAGCTCTTTTAAAAGACAGTGATGTCCTATGATGCAGAGAAGAGGGCACTTATGCCTAGAGGGCAGATCCGGATTTGAGTCCTGTAATGTTTTTGCACATATTCAACCCACTCCCATTCCTTGCTGCCCCCAGTTAGTAAAATGGGCCTTTATTTTGTTTATTTGCTTCGTGTGCTGTCCCAGGGCCCGCGCCGCCGCGTGCCGTGGCTGCTCGCGCKCCTCGAGGCCCTTGCAGCTCCTGCGCCGTGAGGCAGCAGAGCCGGGCGGGCGGCAGGTGCCTCCGCTGGGCACGAGCGCAGGACTTGGGTCTCTGGTCTGCGTCTGGGCTGTTTACCCTGGGCTGCGGACACACGCGCCGCGCTCCGCTCCGGCGCTGACGAGCGCAGCCCGCAGCCGGAGCCCGGCGGCGAGTCCCAGGCYGCTCCTTGTGTCTTTTGGCAGGATCCCGGCCCTCCGCAGCTGCAGCCGAGGCGGAGAGCAGCAGCACTGGGGCAAATCCTTGGCGTGCGCCGGGCTGATACGGCGCCGCTAACAGACGAGATGCCCGGGGCAGCCTTGGCTGGCAGAGATGTAGCGGGAGCTGCTGTTGACCTGGATCCTTTTGTCTCGYGGGGTCAGCGTGGCAGAGCCCTCCCTATCTCAGCGGCTGCACCGCAGCGCCGGGCTGCTTGTTACTGCTCTGATAACAACTCTGCCCCGCGAGCCCGGCCGCTCTTATCTCCAAGACAGGCCTCCTATCTGTGCGAGAGCCGCGCTGCTGCAGGGGGGCTGCGGGGCCGGGGGGCTCGCACAAGTGCACAAACAAGMTCAGGATGTCGAGCACAATAGGCACGGCCGGGCCTTTGAAAGGCACGGGGGCGCAGAGCGGCCGTCCTGGGGCGCATCAAAGGCCCGTCCTGCCCTGCGCCTCCGAGGGGCCGCGCGTTTGATCCCTGCCCGCGCGCCCGGCCCCGCGCCGCCTTGGCCCAGGGGCAGGCGGGTGAGCGGCGGGAAGCGGAAAGGGAAAGGACGGCGGCGGAGAATGAGCTCGAGCGGGGACAGGCAGCCCGGGGGGTCTTGCACTCCACGTCAGGGGGTTCCCACGAGTTCCTTCGGTCCCGCTTTGCTCCAGCCCGTGCTGATCAGCGGCTCAAGCAGGGCACACAGCTGCCCTCTTTGCTGCTGCTTCCCCTGTCCAGGCAGACCCTTCAGGCCACTAGTGCCGATGCTTGGAGAAAACAGGCACTTYCCTTGAATCCTTTCAGGCCGTTTCTGCTGAGTGCTTTTGGTGCATTTTGCAACCGCTTTCCTTGAATGTGTGATTGGTGAATCTGGGAACTTTAGGGGTTTTTCCCTTGCTGATTTCATGGTTTAAATCCCAGAATGCCAAGGCTCTTTCCAGTTTGTGGTGTTTCAATCAGGAAGGCCACGTAGCCAGAGAGAACGTCTCTAAAGGCCTCAGAGAGCCAAGCTCTGAGGGATGTCCAGACAGAGTAACGAAAGGAGAACATGAAGTTTCCTCAGAGCTATGAGGAAACACAATAAAGTGAGGGTTGAGTATTTGCATGTATGATCTCTGGGGACGTGAAGGCTCCACRGGAGGGCTGTGCTTGGCACGCTGGCCGTTGGCCCGGGCCGCGGGCCCTGGGATGGAGCGGGTGCCAGCACGTGGGACACCCCGTTGGACTGGTCTATGGGCCATGGAGTCACGTGCGGTGCAGGCTGCCGTGTTGGAGCTGCGTGCCTGGCTCCAGGGAGAGCCACATCACCTATTGCCACATGCTGTAATGTATATGTATGTTAGTGTGTTAGCAGAGTTAATGCTGTGGTGTTGGGGCCTCCTGTGGTATTGTATATGGCCTGCAGACTTCCCCGTGAGAGCAGCACCTTGAGAAAACCRACACTGGAGGTGCCAAGAAGATGTGGCTCCTGCCGACACTGCAGCCTCCCTCCATGGGCGGCTCCTGCCCGCAGAGCTGCTTTCCAGCAGGTCAGCCCCTGATCTGCACCGGTGCCTGAGGCCATTCCTCCCCAAGTCACCGCTCTAATCACTCCTGCTCTCCCAAAAGAGCCTGGGAAAACCTGGGAAATTTTTGCCCCTGATTTGCCGTGCCGTGCGTGCACGCACGCACTGCTGCAGCAGGACAAATGACAGCCAGTGTCTGCTAGGTGGGAACCACCCTCCCCGATAAGGGAACATATTGACAGAGAAGATTAACTTGTCCGCTGCTTTATTTATTTATTTATTTATTTATTTATTTATTTATTTATTTATTTATTTATTTATTTGAAGTGCATCTATTAGCAAACGATGAGCCCAAGGAAAGAACCAAGGGAGAAGGCAGCACTGAGCCTGGCAAACGGTGTCCCCAGGAGAGACGGACTGTGTCCCCGCACCAGCCCCGCGTGTCTGGGCAGAACCAGCTGGGCTGGGCTGGGCTGCTGCCAAGTCCATGTCACTGTTCCCATTTTGTTTGCAGGCCTGGCTTGGTCTCGGTGGCTTTTACTGCTTTTGAAGTCACTGAYGGGGTAATTAAGCGCTCCCAGGCAGGTGCCTGAGCCGTTGGCCATCGGAGTGTTCTTTGTCTTTTCAGCCCGCTGGAAATGCGTCGTTTGGGGGCGGATTAATCTCTCGGAGCAGTATSTGGAAGCAAAGAGCGGGTTTTAATTGCAGTGGGATTAGCACAGATGGGAATCTGGGGAAGTGGGAGCTTTCTGCCTGCCCTCTAATTGCCCCTTATCTGCAGCAGCAGCAGCAGCTCGAGACCTGCCCTTGGCTGCCCGTGCCACGTGGCCACGTTTTCACAAACGGGGTTCGGAAGCAGCGCCAAGCACCGTATGGGCTCTGTGTGCGCTGCTGGCGCTGGCTGGTGGCCTCCAGGTGCGGGAGGGCACGGGGTGCCTTGGCTTGGGCCAGTGGTGGCACGACCGTGCCTGCCGTGGGGACGCGCCGGGGACRCGTGCCTGCTGCCTGAGCTGTTGCGGTGCCCCCCGGCTGCCCAGGTGGCCTAACCCAAACCTGAGGGCTGCAGTTTCCAGCTAACTTGTAGGTCCCAAATGCAGCGGGGGGAGAGATGCAACCGCAAAYGATCTGAGTCCCACAGGGTGTTATTTTCTCAGGCTGTGTGAAGCAAGTCAGCAGGACGGATGGATTTGCCCTGTCCCAAGGGCAAATCCCAGAGGATGTAGCTGTTTCCCAGCTATTGGAAACAGGAGTTGAGCAGCTCTGGGCTCCAGTCACATTGCGACGCTTCCAGGCTATGCTGTTCTGCCCCACAGCTACCTCCCGCCCTGGACAGACACTGTCCCTGCACACAGGCTGCAAGGTGCCAAAGCAAACGTGCATCTCGCATCACGCGGCCCTGCAGCCCTACCTGTCGCCCACTTTCCCGACAGCGTTGCCTGGAATCAGAGCAGAGCCAGGAGCTGCTTCAGTGGGAAAAACTCTCTCCCTGGGGTGAAGAGGAACACCAGATTTTTATTTTTGTCTTGGTGTAGCCTCAAAGTTGAAATCTTTCTGACCCTTACAGCTRAAAAATGCCCTCTGCTCAGGCCAATGGAAACAAACTCTTCTGCTCCCTTCCCTGTTTCCACAGTGAAGAGCAGTCTGGTGGTTTTTTTTTCTGGTCTCCTGGCTTTCCTTGGCCCTGAGGAAATGGTCAGCAGTGAATGTTTCCACCACCAGTTTCTTGTTTTGCACGGCTTAGCTCAATCTGTGCGCAAGGATTGTCCTGGGGGCTGCTGAGGCTGTTGTGTTAGCGCAGGCACCTTCCCTGGGGCTCACCTCCAGCCAGACATGGCTTTTGGGTATGGTTACCTCTTTCTTGAGAAAGTGCCTTTCTTTGCCTGGGCAGGTCCCAGGTGCTTTGACAGCTTCTTCCAGACACAAATTCAGAGGGCTCCTTATGAGGAGCTGGCTGAGGGAGCTGGAGAAGTGGAGGCTCTGGGGAGACCTCATCGCTCTCTGCAACTACCTGAATGGAGGTTGTAGTGAGGCAGGGGTTGGTCTCTTCTCCAAAATAACCMCTGATAAGACAAGAGGAAATGGCCTCAAGTGGCGCTAGGGGAGGTTTAGGGTGGATATTGGGAAAAATSTCTCCATGGAAAGAGTGGTGAAGCAGTGGAACAGGCTGCCCAGGGAAGTGGTGGAGTCACCACGCCGGGAGTGTTCAAGGAATGTAGATAGGGCAGCTCAGGGACATGGTTCAGCAGGCACGGTGGTGATGGCTTTGCAGTTGGACTCAATGATCTAGACGGTCTTTTCCACCCATAATGAATCTGTAACTCTCTATATTACCCTGCAATGCAGACGGCGTGGAGGGGTTTGCACCGTCACTGCAGAGCTACTGCTGGCAGCGCCAAGGGAAGGGCCCCGCAGCCCAGCAAGGCCCCGCATCGCGGGAGGGCCGCGGGCCGGGATCATGTGCCCGGCCCTTGCACCAGCCRGCCGGGCCGCGTTTCCCGCCGGGTGGATTCCAGGGCTGCCGGAGGCGCGCGGGGCCCTCCGTGCAAGGCGGCGCTTGTAGCTGCAGCCTCCGCCGGCCGGGCCCGCCGGGGCTGCGGGACGCGGCTCTGCACGGGCCCGGCCTCTCCGCCCCTCTCCTGCTCCCTCTCTGGTGCTGTTCTCCATCTGGGCGAGCTGGTTCTCCAGCACTGCAGGGTGAAGTCCTGCAAAATGGGCTGGGGATACAGCTGGGCACCGGGGAAATCCTTGCCGTGTGCTTTGGTGATGTGGGTTACATGCTGCCGGGAAAAGGAGAGGGAAAGGGATGTGGGAACAGCGGGGGGCACCGCTCAAATGCAGCCGAGTTAGGCCTGGTCGAGGTGACGGCGCGGCCATGAGCCGCCACTTGTGTGCAGGGAGAAGGGCGAAGGCCGCAGCGCAGCCGCTCAGCCGGGGCCCTGACACTCGGTGGTGGCCCTGCAAGCGCCTGCCCATGGCCACGGGGCTGGAGAGGCTCCATGGAGAGGAGACCACAGAGCTCCCACCCAGCGTGGTACTGCTGAGGGGAAGAAGCACTGTGTCCCTCTGCTCTGTCACCCACCACGTGGCAGCGGGGAAGAAGTGAGACCAGGAGAGAGGCTTGTTGGGGAAGGAGGCTGCTGGGGAGCGGGAGTGGGTCTGGCGTTGGTCTGGCCACCTCCGGTACCTTGCAGGAGCCTCACAGCTTCCTCACCTCCATCGCAGGCACGCTCGGAGACACGAGGCCGGGATTCATARGGAATGAAGAACGCTGGCGGGCTGYGTGGCYGCAGCGCCTGCCCAGYGCCCTGGCGCCGATCCRGCACCCGTGGGAGCAAACGGGAGATGTTTTCCTTGGTTCCTCCTGAATAGCACTCAGGATATGTCCTGCCTCCCACCTGTGCTGGAAGGAATCGCATCACTGCTTAACCCACGGCCAGGAGGGATCTCGCCTTTGGGGAGAGGAGGCTGAGGGCTGAGCCGGGCTCGTGGGGACRGAGCTGGGGCTGGACGGGTCTGCGGACGCGCTGCCCCCGGGCGGGAGGCTCCTCTGCCACGGGCTCCGTGTGTGGGCTGGCTCTCCAGGAAAATCCTGGTCATGGTATGAGCAGATCTTTTTGAAAGCCTAAGCGGTTTTTACCTGCTCCTCCTGTGTGTAGGAGACAGACGATTAAGAAAACAAACCTCTCAACCAAAGAAAATGCCCCTAGCCCACGCAGAGGGTGTTTTTACCCCGTCATTCTGAAAACGAAAACACTAGCAGTGACGTGCAATATTTTAGGTGGCCATGGAAGAAAAAAGACCCTCTGTTTTTCAAACAAGGTACCTTTTCATTCCGAGACTGGCTGCGACTCTCAAGGCGTCCACAGTGTTTAGCCAGGATGCCCGCTGGAAACACAGCCGCCTTACGGCAGCAAAAAGCTTCTTTACATTAGTAAGTGTTTAAACAGGCTCTCGGTGAGAGAAGGAAGCAGCGCCCAGATGTGTTGACTGGAGCATTTCCTCAGGATCCGCCGCCGGGCTGAGAAGGAGCTCGGCTGTTTGTTGGTCGCCTTTGAGGCGCACGGAGCCGCCGAGGTGCCGAGCCACGCGGTTCTGCGCTTCCTTTCGGGCTGAGCGGGACGTCTTTGGGCATGGGGTCTTCTGGGAGCAAAAGCAGGCAGGAAAGAGATCAAACTGCTCACGGGAAGATGGAGACGGGGATGCTGTCAGGTGTTTCACCTGTAAGGTTCTGTTCAAAAGGGAAGAGAAATCTGGTCAAAGCTGCTCTGATGGCCTTGATCCAGCTGGAAGGGTTGTTATGTCCAACTTCGGTCCTTCTTCTTCCCACTCACTGCCCCAGCCAATGGGTTCCCCTTCCTCATGCACCTCACAAGGTCTCACCATCATCCTCCCTGTGTCCCTTGGCGCAGCTCTGGGTGCCCATAGGACCCCTGGGGAGGAGAGAGAGCCACAGGATGGCACAGGGCGGGTAGACCACATCCTACCAGGGGGAGATCCTCGGATAATGTTTGGAAGCTGGATGTCGTGAAGGATGGCACTGCATATAGCAAATACTCATCTGTGGGGTGGGTGCCATGGTGGGTGCCATGGGCACGGCTGGTCCCACGCTACAGCTGTGCCCTCGGGAGCACTGCTTTGGAAAACGTGATTGAGGCCAAGGATCGACGATAAGTGGCCCGTGAGGACAAGCTGAACCTATCTCGAGGGCACACCCATCCTCGGCCATGGCAATGCATATATAAAGTACATATGATCATAGGCATAGATGAAGTCACATATATGTGATCATACATGACCGCGTGACTATATGACTGTATATATCTCTATGCATACGGCCTTTCGATGAACATATACATGGTAAAAAAACCTGTCTAAACCATTTTCAGAGGAGGTGTTTGYGGTCTGCTGTTTTTCACTCATTTCAGGGGACTTAAACTTCTGCCAAGGCCCCGCGTGGGGTTTGCTTCCCGCGGGGGCCCCTGGGGCTCCCTGCAGCGGGACGTGCGGGACAGAGAGCGGCTCCAGCTGAGCCCCCRGGCGCAGGCACCGCGAGGCCTGGCCCGTGGCGCCCAGCTCCCGCCTGCCTCCTGGGAGGCCRTGGGAGGAGCGGAGGAAGCGCCGGCGGGCCGAGGCGGCGGCAGGAATCCCCGTGCGGCGGCAGTGGCGGCGGCGGTGGTGGCCCCGCTCGTGGGCGGCGCGTGACGCGGCCCGCGTGGGACGTGGGGCCTCAGCAGGGAACCCGGCTCCTGCCACCGCGTCTGTCTCCCTGTTACAGCCGGGGAAGCGGAGGCACTCGGGGGCCCTTGCGCCTTGCTCCTGGTGAGCCTGGCATGGCGCAGGATGCTTGTGCACCCGCAGGTGGCCATTGCCCATTGCAGGAGGACGGCTCCCCATCGGAAAGGGGGATGTTGCTCTCCAGTGGGATCCCACCTAGTGACACTCCAGCGGGGCCAGGGCACCTTCCCCTGCCCGCGCGAGGGGACGCGCAGGGGCCGGTGCGTCAGGGCGCTGCAGGCAGCCACGTCGCCCACTCCTGCTCTGCACTCCCCCCGGCCGTGTGTCCCGTAGGGCTCCGCGCTCCCCCTGGCCATGGGTCCCATGGGGCACCTCCCAGCGGGCCGGGCTCCCCCGGGGCAATCGGCAGGGGCCACGCGGGCCACGCGCACGGCCTTATCGCCCACCAGCCCTGGGCAGGGCCCCTATCAGCGACGTGGCACCTGCGGCGGGGCCGCTGGCCCCAAGCCCCTGTGCTGGGGGGCTCTGCTCTGCCCCGGCGCCGCGATGGCAGCGGGGCTGGGACCTGTCCCAGAGCCTGCAGAGCAGGGCGGCCGGGGCAGGACCCGGCCCCAGGCGCTCCCGGCCTTCCTGCCCCTGGTTTCCTCTCGCGGAGCCGTCGCGATGCTGCTGGGGCGGCCGAGCGGGGCCGGCACCCTGGGAACGGCCTTCCTGTCCCTTTCACAAGTCCAGCGGCCTCCCGGCTTTATTTGTTTCTTTTGAGTTGCGTCCACCCTCCCACTTCCAGCGGCTCCGTGCGGYGCTGCCGGCAGCTCCGAGGGTCAGAGCGGGACACATCCCCTCCGCTGATCCCGCTCTATGGGACCTGCTCCTGCTGCCTGCGCAGCCGGGGACATTGCCCGGCCGGGAGCCTGGGCCTTCCCGCAGCAGCAGGGAGCCAAGCGGCTTCCCGGAGCCCGTGGTCAGGGCTGGAGCATGAGGAAGGGCCCCGCGTGCGGCCCGTCCTGTGACCAGCGCATGGGGCAGATCAGGAACCCCGTGTGCTGGCAGTTCCCCTCTGTGCTTAGGGCTGCACCTTCGCGAAAGAAGGAAGTGAGATGGGTCCGACATGATCCTAATTCCTCTTGGGAGCACGCTCAGGGCATCCAGCTGATTTGGTAGCCAAACACGGGGTGCAATCAGACCTCAGGACCATGAGTTGGTCCTAAATAAAGCCTCTCCACCCTGGAAGTGAGTGTCCCACGCTGTCCCAATGCTGGGTTGGCACTGGCTGGGGTCCTGCTGTGCCCGCCTGGGTTGTCCTCTCCAGCTGTAATCACAGGGAAGTAGAGGTGGGTGGAAAAAAGTCTAAAAAATAAAAGAACCAACCCACAAATATTTGCACTTCCAGCACTTACTSTGAGGTTCCGCGTGGGTGCCGCGCAGCAGCTGACGGGAGTCGGGCTGATGTTTTGGGCAGGGTTGCAGAGGTCGAGGGGTTTTGCTGGAACAAGCCAACGCGCTAACGCAGCAGCAGGGGCTGCCAGCGCTGCCCGGGAGCCGAGCGCGCTCCCGGGGCTGCTGCTCTGCCCCGTGGCCGCGAGCGGGTCCGGGCAGCGCGGGGCCACCGGCGGCCAGGGCTGTCCCCAAGGGAGCTGGCAGCATCACCTTGGTCTGGAGCCTCTCTCACTCGGGACGCTGCTGCTGCTGTGGGGGACCCTAGGGCTCCCCAGCAAGGCTAGCGGGGACCCCAGGGCAGCCTAGCAAGCCCAGCCTGCCGCAGGGCCAGCCTGGGCTCCGGGGCTTTGCTCAGAGGGGAGCAGCAGCGAGCGGGCCTGACTCGCGGCGAGCACRAGGGCTGCGCTCGTGGCTCGGGCCGCGGGGCCTCCGCCGTGTCCCGCAGCCCTGGCCGGTGCGCTCTGCCCTTGCCCCGCTGCCCTGTGCCCCGCTGCGGTGCCTCAGGGCAACGTGGTGGCCCCGGGCACCAGTGGGGGCAGCAGAGGGGCCAGAGCAGCCAGTGAGGGGGGGAAGAGCCAGGTGTAGGGGCAGAGCACAGTGTGCAGGGACACGGGCATGGGGTGTCACACCATTCCCATGGCTGTGGCTGGGGACYCCTTTGGGGTGTGGGCGGCCCCAGCAGGACCATGGGGGCTGAGGGATGGGGACTCAAAGGCCCTCGGGACCCAGTGGAAATCAAAGCTCCTTTCTCAGGCTGCTGGGAAGTCTCCAGGGGTCTCCCCTCAGGAGCTGTGAGGATGGGGGTAGCCAAGGGCCCCGTTACCCACATCCATCACCCTCCTCTGCGCGCGGTGCAGCCAGCGCCGCAGGCTGACAACCCGGGCGAGCTCTGCGCCCGCGGCACCGCCGCGCGGGCCGGCCCTGCCCTCTAGCGCCGCCGCAACCGCCCTCAGCAGGGCCCAGCGCCGCCGGAACCGAGCTGAGCACTTACCTGCTCATCACACACAGCCACGGCCYGTCTGCCTCCGCGGATCAAGCACAGCCGCTGCGAGCAGGGTGGGCACCGCAGMGGGAGCCTTCCCGACGGGAAGGATGGACCGGGTCTCATCAGCCCCGCTGCAGTCGCTGCTTCCCTCAGGCATCGAGCCCTGCCCGCTGGGATGCGTGGACGGGAGGGACGTATGGACGGGGGGACACGGTGTCCCTGGACCGGTGCCAGCAGCATGGGGCTCCTCGTGGCGCCCGCCTCGGGKCTGCCAGTAGCGCGGGTTCCCAGCTCCGAGCCCCCGCCGAGCCGCGGTGACGCGCGTGGCGCTGGCACGTGGGACGAGCCGCTCCTGCCCCGGCACCCGGGTCGATAACCGCGCGGTCGGGCCCCGCGAGCGCGCGGGAGCCTCCAATGAGGCCCGGCCGAGGGACGGGAGCCTCCAATGAGGCCGGCGCGAGGGAGGCGCCTGGGCCCGCGCGCTCCCTGCCCTGGGACTCTGACCCCACGGAGCAGCGCGACACCATGGAGCCCCCGCAGGAGCTGGCGCCCGACCCCAGGTGGGTGGCGGGGCCCTGGCAGCCTCCGGGGCCCCTTTGGGTTGTCCCCAGCGCTGCTGAGCGCCGCCTCGCTCCGCAGGTTCCCCCCGCCGCTCGTGGAGATGCTCATAAGGAATTTCAGCGTGCCRGCTGCCTGCTTCTCCCTGCCGCCCACCTCCGAGCAGCTCCTGCGACGTAGGTGTGGGGCCGGGCGGGAGGGAGGGAGCTGGGGACACCCCCCTTGGCTCCCAGCGTGGACAGGAGCAGAGGGCGGTTGCAGGAGTGCCAGGCTGGGGGCTCAGCCCCACAGCACTGCCTGGCCCGGGGCCACGGGCAGGTGACATGGCAGGAGCCATGGGATGACGAGGATGTGGCTATTGGCTCTCCAGTGCCAGCCACAAAAGGGCCCCGAGATGGGTGTGGAGCAGTGGTTTCCCTGGAGCTCCCCACCAYGGTGTCCCTGGGGAAGGGCCGTGGTTGCTCACCCCTCCCCGGCAGAGCTGGACGTCTTTGAACTCTCCATCCTGGGCCTTGCCACCTTGCTGACGCTGCTGTCGGTTGCCATCTTCGTGGAGGAGGCCTTGTACCTCGTGCGCAAGACCCGCTGCCCCATCAAGAGGAAGACCCTGCTCTGGAGCAGCTCGGCCCCCACGGTGAGTCCCATGGGGGCAGCTGTAGGAATCACCCCATGGAAGGGGTACCACAAAGCCGAGGGTACCTGGGGGATGTGACACGGTGCAGGAAGGAGCTCCGTCGTGCCAAGCCCGTGTCTCACACAGGTTGTGTCGGTGGTGAGCTGCTTCGGGCTCTGGATCCCGCGCTCCATGATGGTGGTGGAGATGGCCACCACGACGTGAGTGCCGCCTGCGCCGGGCCACGGCGAGCAGGGCCCTGCCGAGGCCTCAGCTCGCTGCCCTTCTCCCCAGGTACTTCGCTGTCTGCTTCTACCTCCTGATGCTCATCATGGTGGAGGGCTTTGGGGGCAAGGAAGCGCTGCTGAGCACCCTCAAGGACGTGTCCATGGTGATCAGCACCGGGCCCTGCTGCTGCTGCTGCCCCTGCCTGCCCCGCATCACCATGAGCAGGTGAGCGAGGGCCCCAGTTGGCCGAGGGAGGGTAGGGGTAAAACCCTGTCCCTGGGAAGACAACATGGGACAGGGGGGACCTTGCGGTGTCACCGGCCTCTCTTGCTGTGCCAGGAAAAAGTTCAAACTGCTGCTGCTGGGGACTTTCCAGTACCCCTTCTTCAAGGTGATCGGTGTCTTCGTTGGGCTGGTGCTGGCTGCGGACGGGAAGTACAACCCTGCTGACGTGAGTGACAGGCCCTGGGGACAGGCAGGGCCACCTGAGACAGACAGAGGACAACCTAGTTAGCCAAGGCCACTGCACTAGCTGGCCTCGCAGCCATGGCTAGCACCACCGCAGCTGCTCAGACCCACGTGGGCTTTCTGCCTCCCCCAGATCTCAGAGAAGAGCGTGGCTCTCTGGATTAACACGTTCCTGGGGCTCTCCACTGTCTTCGGCCTGTGGGCACTGGGCATCCTCTTCCGACAGGCCAAGTTGCACTTGAAAGCGCAGAACATCGGGGCCAAGTTTGCTTGCTTCCAGGTAAGCCCTTGCCCTGCTTATCATCTTCCTGACCAGAATGAGCTTTTTGCRGCACAAAATTGTAGCAGCTGATCAGGAGTGAGGTGGGGAGAGCAGGAGGAGGGACAGGAGTTCCCTGCTGGCGAGATCCATGCCTGGCTGGCTGCAGGAGAGCGGGGGCTGGCAGCAGGGAAAGGCAGAACAGCAGCAGTTCATCCATGCCACGCCGCTCCCCTCGCAGGTTCTGCTCATCCTCACGGCGCTGCAGCCCTCCATCTTCAGCATCCTGGCCAACAACGGCAGCATCGCCTGCTGGCCGCCCCTCTCCTCCAAGGCCAGGTCGCAGCGTGAGTAGTGACACGAGGGAGCGGAGCCACTTGCTCCCTGACAATCCCCCTCTGCCTCAAGACCAGGAGCAGAGCTTCAAATAACCCTTTTTTTCTCCTCGTTTTAAGAGATGAATATGCAGCTGGTAATCGTGCAAACGTTCATCATGGCTGTGGTGACCCGAATATACTACCGCAAGCAGGATGACAAACCTGGCTACCAGCCCATCACCTTCACACCCGTGGACACCAACATTAAGGTCTGAGCAGGAGGATGGTGCCAAGGGGAACAGCAAGGCCAGGGACCTTCCGCTTGCACCTCCTCCTTGTATAGCCCTGGGAAGCTGCTGGGAGCAAGTAACGCGGGGAATAAGAGGGCACGGAGGTTAAAAGGATCTGAAACGTGAGGGACACAAAGCAAAGATCATCCATGAAGCGGCCTTCAAGCCCAGGGGACTCTGCCTGGCACTGAATAAAGATACATTTGTACCTGAACCTTTTTGTACCTGAACCTGGTAACTTGTGGGCTCAAGTTTTCTCCTGGCCAGGCTGGGGTGGGTGATGACTCTCAGAGAGGACACGAAGGGAGGAGGATGGAGATCAGAGTGACAGCCACGACGTGGGTCTGGGTCAGAGGCGATGCTCGATGCCAGCCACGACCGGAGGTGGAGGACTGGGCACAGCAGCCACAGGGAAACACATGAACATCCAGCTTTTTTCCTTGGTAAAGGGTCCATGGCAGGGACTGCTCCTGACAGCACAGGCAGGTACATCCACATCTGCCAGCCTGCAAGGGTGGAGAGGAGGGATCCATCCTATGAAACAGGTGAATAGTTAATGCTGCTTTAACCAGCCTTGCCCATGACCTGTTCCTGCAACAGCATCTGCTCCACACCTAGCACAAAGGTGGGGACAGACATTGGAATGATGACAACCTGCAGGAACCTCAGGGTAGGCGCTTTTTCTTCTTTTCCCCTCCATGGAGCATCTTCTCACTCAAACCACTGCTGACAAGGACGAGATCTTGTTGCGCTTGCAGAGTAGAAGATATCTGGCACACACATGGTAAAATTATATCCACATTTATTTACCTAAACATAAAGCCAAAACAAGAACTCAAGAACAAGCCAGTGAGACACACACATGTGCTCCAGGTCCACGCAGAGAAACCATCACAGTGACACCGAGGGGAGACATCCCAAGGTAGCCACGGCTCCGGGGCAGCAGAAGGGACAGGAGGGACAGCCCGGAGGGAGCCGCACAGCAGACATGGGCACGTTGGGGCCAGAACCTGGGCCTGCTGCCAGGCACCRCCGGCTCCACGTGACCCGGGCCCTGGCGCCCTGTCAGGCCCCCCTGCCAGGTCACCTTTGGCCAGGATGGCATTTTCGGGGAGGGAGGAGTCAGAAATCCAAAGCTCCCCGGTATTATCTATTTCATTTAGTCACTTGGGGGAAAAAAAAAGAAGAGCAAGTTCTCTGTCCCTGGAAGGGAAAAAGCTGCAGAGCTTTCTGCAGTTGTCAAATCTGACATGGTTTCACAGATTCATGGTAACAGAGAATGATCCTTAACAACACAGTTTTACAGGCGCCTTCCGGAGTGCTAGGGGCCAGAAATCTCATGGCTTTGACAAGATGCAGCACACAGGCAGCAAAATAAAGAGACTTGGCCTCCTTGGAGACGCGGCCTCCTTGCCGGTCAGCCAGACCTGGCTCCACGTCTGCAGCAGGCAGAAAATTAGGGCTTTACAGAAGGGAGCCTTTGGCAGCCAAATAACTCCTGAAGGGCAGGGCACAAACCGCAGGGACTCTGCTCTGTCCCACCAAAGTAACAGCTACAGCCAAGTRTATTCCCAAGGTGTCCCTGGAGAACCCGACTTACACATCTTGCCCCGAGATGAAGCTCTGCCCCGTTCCTGATAGGACAGGGCAGCATGGGGATGTGACCGGTCCAGCAACCCAAGAGGAGATAACACTCACCCCTCTATCCCCCCCAAAAACGCTCCCCAAAAGAAACCAAACAAGGAAGAAAAAAAAAAGCAAACCAGACCAGTCTGGGGTTGGAGCGTCTGTTTTAATTTAAGTGCGAGGAGGAAGCAGCGATTGTTGGTTACAAGCAACAGCTCCGTTATGCCGAGCTGCAGAGGAAACCACGTGTGGCTTCTTGCCAAGCACCCCAGGTACTGCAGAGACCAGGAAATCCGTACGGTGCCCAAAGAACAACCCCCCAATCCGGCCAACAACCTTGCAGAAGGCAGTCATGGATCCCTTGTTTCCAACAGCAGGGAGGCTCTAACGCTGCACGGCCTTCCTGACCCGGCTGCGGAAAGTAACCGAACCCTATTTTGAGGGAAGGGTGAAGGAAGGTGGGGAAGAGAGAAYGTGGGTATATAAGTGCTCTATCCCTCACAAACCAGGGGATTAACAACTGGTTTCTATCAAGTGACGGTGTTTGCTCACTATAGCTTAAAAATGAATAGCAGCCAGCCGTGCTCCAGAGGCCAAGTGGCAGGAGAGAACCCCCAGTGCCGTTTCCTGCACCATTTTAGGCTCAACAGCAGCGGGGTGACAAGAAGCGTCTCACACGGGTCTCTGCCAAGGCATCTGGGCGACAGGACCCAGGAAGGGCAGGACACAAGCAGCAGCAGGAACACGTGGAAGCACCTCGGGGCGCAGGGCGCGCGGCAGCACGGCCGAGGCCTCGCGGGGAGCGCGCGGAGCCCCTYGCGCCATTGCTGGTCGGCCTGCGAGCCCGTCCTCGTGCGCTCCCAGCGGGAAGCGCCGCAGCTCGTGGAGCCAGGAGTGCCACAGAAGGCCCCAGCAGAGAAGCGAGCGGGAGCTCCACGGCTGCAACACCGCGAGCTCCACGCGGCAGGGCACCAAGCTCGACACTCGCTGCACACAACAGCGGGCAGGACTTGAACCGCGGCTTCAAGACAAGCAGGTGGCTATGTTTAAAACCTTAAAAAGCAGCAGCTCCCTCTGACGCTCCCTCAGCCCTCTCCCTTCGGGGCTGGCGCAGGGGAGCACAGATTTTTGCACATAACGTGCAGCCCAGGTAACCGTCACGTGGGACCATCCCCTCCGACCGCAGTAAAACGCGTCCTTCCTCTGTCCAACCGCGCGCACCAACACGGACACCAAATCGGCCACATGAATCCACGTTTTGTCCTCACAGCGGCAGCTTCACAGCACCAGTACACGAGTGCCCCAGCCCGGAGAGCACGGCGACTGAAATGCAGACAAACACGTACCCAGCACAGTGCAGAGGAGCCTTCTGGGCAGACACAACAAATACACACACCGGAGACTAGGACAAGCAGCTTTTCCAAGCAGCACACACATATCCATTTCCTACATGGACTTTCACACTCAAGGGAACACACAGACAGCAAGTACTCTGAAAGAAAGACTCCGTCTCTTCCCTCCAACAGCAACTGAGGGCTGAATTTTAGCTCTAGATTTCACAGTCTTGTCAAGACAGGTTGGAAAGGCCCTTCCCCGGCAGCCCTCACACAGATTTGGGGATTTTTTTGCAGGACCAGACTCCTTCATGGCCAGCTGGCAGCCCCTTCCCCAGCACATCTGCACTGCAACGTGCTGGGGCACTAAGAGACACTACAGCACTACAGAGTGCATCAGATAGATCCCTATCGGATCCAGTGCGGCACAGAGGTCTCTATTTCCTAACAGTCTTTCTAGCCAACTGCTTCCTGCCTGCTTTTGAGGTCAGTTTTGAGGAACTGTGAGATCTTTCGTTTGGCAGCAGCACAAATACCGCCTGGGCATACGAGGGATTAAGACAGGAGAGGAAGGAAAGGAGGGACGGAGGGGTCTGGGCACTGCATCCCACTCTCCCTCTCACCTGAAGGTTTAACAGGGGAAAAGAAACCAAAATAAGAGCCACACTTGAGTGCTATTCTTTGTGTTTAAAAAGAGTATTTTCTTAAAATATAAAAACCATCTTTCCCCTGGAAACCGTTAGAACGTAAACAATAAAAAGGGAAGGAGGGAGAAGGGAAGAGGAGAAGATATTTGAATGTGCTTCCAGGCAGCAGCCCCTGCTAACCGCGCCGGGTGCCTTTGGGTGCCCGTGCCCACGTCAGCCCTGTTCCTATGGCTCTTGTGCTCATTCAGAGCTCCCCAATGAGTCCGGACTTGTGACTTGGCATCAGCGACTCGCAGCAAAGCCCGGCTGGCAGCTTAATCCTCTTCATCCTCACTGATGTCGTAGGTGACCGTGGACTCATTCCTGGCACGGTTGGCCGGCGAGGAAGGAGGAGTCTTGGTTGAGAAAGGCCAGCGGAACGAGGGAGATGGGGAACGGTCATGTGTGGGGCTACTGCTGGGACTCTGCTTTGGGCTGATGGCCTGCAGCATCCGGCCCTTGCCCTCTTTCAGCATGTGTTTCTAGTTGTGGAAGCAGGAAGGCAGTTAACACGACTCAAAAAGTAATGCAAAACAACACTATCTACAGCTCTTGCCACATTTTGAGGTGTTTTGCCCCCCCTTCRATCCCTTGGGCAATAGGAAAGCACAGAAAAGCCCAAGTACAGCTCGAGCCTTTGGAAACCATCCAGTTGAATCAACACCCACTTTCCAGCACCTACAGCACGAACTGCTTGTGATGTTTTGCCAGCGTTGCTGGACAGCATGGCAAAGCAACGTTTCACAGGCAGCTTCAGACCCATCCCAGGTAAGTGACAGAGTGAGTGCCAAACCCTTGGCTGCTCAGTGGCCCCTAGGACACATGTTGGAGCGTACAGAGCAGCTCCTCTCCTGCTAATGGCCACAAGTGGCTTTAGGCAGCTGGCGATGCTCGCTGCACCCGTGCTGCCCCGGCCTGCGGCAGGACGCACCCAGCACTGGGACAAGCTGCAGCCCTTTGCTCTGCAGAGCCTGCGCTCCAGAAGACCTGGTCCTCACTGCTAAGTTCTGCGAAATCCTCTTCCCCCTTCTCCCTGACAGGCTCCTTACCAATGCACCTTCTGGGCCAAACATCTCCAGGAAGTTGCCGATGAACTCCCGGGACTTCTCTTCCCACTTCTGGATGAGATCGATACTCTTTTCCTCCACTTTCTGGACAAACTCCTTGGATTTCTCCTCTACGTCCTTCACCCTCTTTTTCACCTTATCCACACGTTCTTGGAGGTGGTATTTCTTCTCCTGCAGAGAAATGGTGGATCAAAATATGACTTACCAGATTTCAGTACTGACTATCTCTGCTGTATGTTATTACCCTGAACAGTTGCTTCAGACTCAGCATCTCCCTCAGTTTCATGACATTTCTCCTACTTCAAAGACACTTCTTCCCTAGACTAAATGACAGACACTCAGAGGAGCTGTGAGATGCTTTGTGGCAGGCACCAACACACATCWTTTTTTCTGTATTTCATTGTATTTATAAAATAGACAAGGTATCTGTCTAAGCACTAAGAGAAATGTTTTCTACTCCCAGCATTGGGAAAAACATAGCATTATTTCTGCCACACATTCTGCCTGTGCACCAAGAGCTGCGCAGCACAGGACKAGAACATGCTCTTCATGACCATGCACTGCTGCTCCTGCATCTACAAGGAGACTAGTGCAGCGAGAACAAGGTCAGGTTTAGTCCTAGAAAGAATTACGCTTCCTTATAACGACAGTTTAGGGARGAGAAATTCTATGAAACACAACAGGTGCTGCCATGAACAACCAACACTTCATACGATWAAAGAAACTGTTTATCTCCCTCCATCTTTTAGTCCCTCAATAAGCAAAACGCTACCAAGTTGTCATTTCTGACAGTGGGCAGCATTAAGAAAACGCCAGTTCCTCCATGTTGGGCTGCTCTTCACAGCAAAAGAGCAAGAGAAGAATGAAATCTAATGTCTACTGCGAGGTGACCCATTTGGTGCAATTGCTTAGCTCGGCAGATCTTGACATTTACAGACAGGACTGTGCTCCCACTAGGGAAGGATCTGCATCCACATGCTCTTAACACTCTGCTTCCTGCAGCTTGTTCTAAGATACACTTCAACTCACATTTATGAAGCTGACATTGAGCTCTTTAGCTGTGTAGCCCCTTTGCAGGTTTCTTCTGGCATAAACGTCGTAGTCCCGCACAATCCGGGTGATGATATCTGATGTTGAGATCCCCTCCGTCCTCTGGGTTGGTGCAAACATGCCTACAAGTTGGGGAACAGGACTCAGGACAGCTGCAGCAAGCTGGATGGCAAAAAGCTACTGCCACCCCAATTAGGAAGAGCCTCTCCYATCAACAGCATGATTCCCAATTGTCTTCATTCCACCACCTCTCTCTCTCTCTTTGAATATTCAATAATGGCAGTTCTCCTTTCTGGAATGATGAGGAGAAACTAAGCAAGATCTAAGCAAGTGTCAAAACATGCCTTCCAATTAAAAACTCCACCTCTTCACTTCAGCTGGTTTAAATATTATTATCTATAACCCACTGCATTTAGAACAGTGTGGAGACAAGGACAGGAGAGAAAAGAGCTCTCACAGTTTAGCAGCTGGCTAGGTTTGAAGCTAGGTTTAAGTAAGCTGCATCTCCATGGAGTTTTAGAGCAATCAACTAGAGGGACCACTAGCAAGTTCATGCCAGTTCCTCCATTTGCGAGCATTTGCAAACCAAGCCAAAGAGGTGGCTGTTGCTACAATCACAGTAATTAGACTAGAAGCAGAAATTAATGTAGGACAAATGTGTGGCCTTATGAACTGACATAATTGTGCCCTACAGAAGAAAGGGATCAGCTACAGATCTTTGACAAGAATCCCTAGAGAATCCGCCCCAGACCCACCTGCTTCTTTTATATGCTTATAAACGTCATCACTGCCAGCAGAAGAATAGGGGATGTCATCATGTGCAACAAAATCGATCTGTAAATTTAAGAGAGCAAAGTGAATCAAAATTTTACCCTGAATATGCAGGTTTCATGATTTCTGTCAAAGGATGGCTACTTCTGCTCAACACCTCCACACAGGGGCATAGTGAGGAACAGCAGGATGCTTTTGATTGATGGAAAAGCAATGCTGAGCAGTCCTAAGTTCTTATTGGCAACTGTTTATCAATCAAGCCTGCAGGTACAGACCAAAGAAGAGGAGCTGGGACTACAGATACAGGTTGTTTAAACTCCATAAAGAAATTACTTCCTAATGGCACCTGGGGGAAACTAAGTAAACTCATCTGAACATCCCAAACTCCTGCACCTCCCAGAGCACATCAACAGATTGTAGATGCTCCTTTCACTTCACCTTTTCCATCTTATCTATTGCTCATTACACACCACACTGTCACTACCATCAACTTCTGAAAGTGTGAGGCTCCTGCTGGCTTCTTTGCTTTCTCACTATCTTCATTTTATTTCAGCATTACCTTCCACATCACTGAATACTTGCAATCTCCCAAGGAATTTACCTAGTTCCCATAACCTAGCACATTCTGCATTCCAGTATTTTAGGGAGAGTTGCTCAGAGATTTAGCTGGATAACTAAATGGATAAATCTTGCTGCAAAGAGCAGGATAATGAAAATCCAAAGCAGGTGAGACAGCACACATTACCCTGTGCTCTGCCAGGAACTCCGGTGTGAGGGTCCATGGTGCATTTCTCACCACTTCGTCCACGTAGCGACAGTGCTGCACGGCGTCGTACCGCTCGTTTTCATTCATTACTGTGAAGCCCTTGAAGTTATGGGTTAGCTCATCGCTGCAGACTGGAGAGAGAACAGAGAAGAGCGAGTCCAAGGTGGCTGCCACAATATTTTATAGCAAAAGGACTCTGCCCCTGCTGCACAGGACAAGCCTGGCAAACCCAGCTTGTTGACAGAAGTTGGCACCAGGTTCTTCCAGGCACAAAACAAACAAACAAAAAAATCCACCACAGGAACAGGGAGTGGTGATGAGGAATTAAGCACTTGGACAATTCTGCTCAGGCTTACCACAGGAAAGTGGACAAGTTTTGCGGGGGGGATTTCTGTCCAAAATGGGGGTCTACACACCCCAAACGCTCCAGGACTCTAATGCCTATGTTACTTACCAAGAAAAAAAAGCTCAGTATGGAATACAACTCTCTCTATGAAGTGACACAGGGGGCTCTACCTAGCATAAACCTGCTCATTTACCTATGGATGTCTATCTTGCAAAAAAAAAAAGGGAGCCCTCCACCTCCAACATCCCTAGGATTCTGATTTAATAAAATACCATATTATAATCTAGCTCTCGAGAAAAAAAAAAAAGCAAAACTAAGAGAGAGTTCACAGTAAATCAAGTTAGTTTAATAATCGGGTTCTATGAGAAAGTAAACACACAGCTCCTCATAATCTGCACAATGGACATGAAGAAGGGAGCTTTATTTGGTTATTGGAATCAAAAGTAAACAAGGCTTTACCAATCTCACTGCTTCTGGATGTTTTATGCTCCAGAGAAACAGATGATAAAGAGAGGGCGAGACAGCTCCTGTTTGGAGCCCATGTTCCTGGTGCAGGAAACGCAGCCCGTTGCTCCCTGCCTCCTCACAGGCTCCTGGAGGCATAAGGCACCCTCGCCCAGCTTGCTACACTAACATGTTAACAGTATTTTTGCCTATAGTTATTTTGTTAACTGATGTGCAACGTTTACATATATTGACCTGTCATTTAGCCTTCAAGATCTGTAAATCTGGAGCATTCTGTTGATCTGAGTGGCTATTTCACCTCTCCTCTGCCATCTAGACCCTACTGTAACTCATACGAAAATCATAACCACAAAACAATAACCRTCTGCAATAATGAAACTGTGATAGGCAACAAGCTGCATGAAATTATTAATGCTATACTACAGATGAGAGCTTCATTTTTTCTTCTGGTAGCTAGTAGTAGTTGTGAAAACTAGTCAGAAGTATTTCCAATTCTGACATCTTACCACTAGCACACAGGCTAAGAGCTCACTTCATGATAATCAATAGCCACAGTTTGACATGTTTTTAGCACCACATGCCAGAAAGGTGGATGAAAGGATGGATAAGGAGGCACAGTGCAGACAGAAGTCAGCATAGGACAGAAACCAGAAAAATAATATTCTTTTCCTTTATAGTTTTGAAGGCATCTGTCTGAAAAAAATGCTGTTAGATCCTTTCACAGAGTCACAGATTGTTCCTGGTATCATCTAAAGAGTTTCGAGAGTAGTAAACAGCATGGAAAAGTTGTTTAGAAGAAAAAGGAGCCTCCCAGGGCCAGTCATGTGCACAAGGAACTACTATTATCTCTCCATGCTCTTTTTGGGTCAGTCTTAAGCAAAATCCAGGAGAGATCTGGAAATGGAGGGGAATGTGCAGCATGACAAAGATTATATCAAGCTGAAACAGCTATGGAGGGACTGCTCATCATGCTTTAACTGCCTCATTCAAATGGAGATGCTCAACTGCTCCTTGTATTTTTTAAATACTCAGATAAGCAACTCAACAGCAATCCTCACAAAACAGAGGGACAAAGTCAGAACATTAGTGTCAAAAGTCTTTTCCTCTGGTGCTTTTTTGCTACAGGATTTCTTTTTGCAGATCTGTTGGCTCAACATATCGCAACAAGACTCCAACAATGCAGTGGAAGTTGTCAGTATTGGCTGCAGTGAACCTGCCAAGGCTCTAAAGCAAAGACAAAAAAGCTGCTGTGCCATCCGTATGCACTCCACTGGAGCCACTCCTAGGACAGGCCAAGTCAACAAGGTCACTCCTTACCTCCTACAATGAGGTATGTGTTTGGGAAGAGGTTCTTGGCTTGCATCAAGGCCCGGGCATGTCCAGAGTGAAACAAGTCAAATATTCCATCCGCATAAACTCTGACAGGGCGATCCACTGTGCCAAGGAGAGAGAGAGACACATGTGTGAAGATCCATTGCTGGAGAAGCAGCCAGTGCTCATGCCTGCATTTGGGGACCTTCTGAAACTCAAGAGAGAGCTTCAGAAAACTGCCAGAATGCAGTCAGAAAACTGCCAGAATGCAGAGCCATGGCCACAAAAGATTTAAGAAAAAAAATGGTTGGTTCTTTTCCTTCCCACAGGGAAACAAACGCATCTGAGCACAGAGCTGAAATATAACCATGTTCAAAGGCAATTTCAAAACCTAACACATACCCACCAAAAAGGTGAAGAGAGATCAAGTGGAAAGCAAACCCCCATCATCTCCTCCTATGGAAATCCAAATGCAACATTATTTTTCCACACAGCAGTGAGCTACTGGAGGAGAACTGGCCAAAACGTTTCACAGATGCCTGATTCCCCCCGCCAGCCAAGGCGGCATCTCAAGAACCTTCTCAGCACCCTCCTCTCTGCAGCCCATTGCCACAGCTACCAGCCTTCCAAAAGGCCCGGTMGTTTTGGCTCCTCACCAGCCTCATGGGCTCCCCTCAACCCCACGAAGCATGCGACTTTATGCTGGGCTGTTCAAAAAGCAAGTCAGATCCTCTTCTGCTCATCTACTGTGGTTACCAACCAAACCTATGCATAAATAAGGAAGAAAAAAAAGCTTTCATCTTAGCCAAGGTAGCTCTTCTATCTGAGGTGAAGTGAAATAGTCTAGTACTGCCATGTAATACCAGGAGAGGGCCAGACTGCTGGTCTCCCAGGACCACACAGGACTCCAGCTCTCTTGCTGCCAGTAACAGAAAGCTGCCCATTCTTGGTATTTGACCCCTCTGGGAACTGCCTGGTTTACAGCCCGGTTCAGCCAGGCAGGCTTGGAAGAGCAGTGCACAGAGCTGCAGTGAGAAGAGCTGAACCCCCATGGATCTAGGCAGGGCCCTGAAGGAGCCTAGGGACAGAGCACACGAGGCAGCAAGATGAAGCTTGATGCAAACGGAAGGATGTTAAGTTCAAGCTAAGCAGGGGAGTCAGTTTGAGGACAGYCTCTTGCCATCACTCGTCAACAAACGCCACATCCTGACAGTGCCAGGAGGTTCCAAAGAGCCAAAGACCTGGAGACTGTAAACACTTCCTGCAGGCCAGAAGAGGGCTGATCCTTATATGCCTTTATTAAAGTGCAGGCATGTTCTGAGAATTGGCTTGGGACATTTCCCCCTCTCCTCCACACCTGCAACAATTACAGTTCCTGATCATGGGCAGAAAAAGCAGGAAGGAAGCAGATATTTCAGTCTCCGCAGGTAGGAGAGGCCATCAGTATTGAAACAAGAGACCTCTGTGCAAGCTCTGGAGAYTTTCTGCTGGGAAACTAACGTGGACTATGGAAAGCACTGGATTTCCAGAAATGCCTGCAGGAAACCCTGCCTCTCAACACTGGCAACAGTCAGGTAATTAGCAGTGCAGCATTTTTTATTGTCTCAGGGTCTCTGTACCAGAGAGGCCAAGAAAGGCAGCACACTCTGCACACTGCGCTTGGCAAGAGAGAGCAGCCTCCCTGCAGAAGGAGCCAGCCCTGCCCTCTGTCTCCCTCTTTGGTGCAAAGATAATAGYGTTTTTTTCCAGTCTCCTTCAGAGAATAAAATGACATGTTCTTCYGGCAGGGTCAGCCTATTGTGTTCCATGACGCTGACTTTAATTTAAATGCAAACGAGAAGAGGATAACCTGGGAAAAGTTGTGTATTATTTTTATTTGCCCATTTCAAAGAGATGTTCTTTTAAATTGTTGTCCAACTTTAAGCTACCTCAARGCAGTACGGGAAAATGGCTCTGACACTACTCTAGAGCTGCCAGTGGCACAGGGAGCACTAGAACATGAATTTTTATTTGCATCAAATCATCTTGCTGGTGTATGCACTGTTCCTCRCAAACCGAAGCTCCAATTTTAATTGGGATTGGCAGTCTCAAATTGACGTGAGAACAGTCATTTATCCACAGAGCATTAACTAAACCTCTGGGTGCAAATGTGATCTGACACACAGGGTTGTGCTAGTCTCAGAGAAACCCAAGTCCTCCCACTGCCAAAACTCAGTATTTACATAGTGCCATTCCAGTCTGGATTTACTTACAGGGGGTTCCTCTCATCGCTTCTTCATATGTTACTCTGATGTATGGCTTGCTGTAATCCATTTCCACTTCATCTGAAAACGGAGCTGGCTCCCGCAGCCCCTGAAGAGCCAGAGAAGGTTAGTCATGAGAGCGCGAAGGTGCGAGATGAGGATGTGCTGCACGGCGGCTGCAGCGCCGTTATGTGACTCACTGCTTCTCTGCAAGACTCATACACAAACACTGAAAGATCAATTAGTGTAAAACCTCACAACAGTTCTGCAGGGTGATGAGAAACAAGAAAGAGGAGCTGGAAACTCACACTGGGGCCCCTAAAAATTCACCAGACACAGCCAGTTCTGACAAACAGCTGTAAGAGAGGCACAGAGAGAAGGAGATGCTAATTCACCCTGGGATCCCTAAAAAACCTTCAGGCTCAGGCAGCTCTGACAAAAAGCCATTCACAACAGCAGAAGTCAAGCAGCCCTCGTGGTCACAGCTTCAGCTCTGCCCACCCAGCCAAGACATGAGCCACCTTGCTTGAGTGCTCGTGCTGTGATGCACAGATTTTAACAGCTCCTCAATCTGGGTATTTGAGCCGCCTCATATGACTAYGTGAGCATCAGAAGAGCAACGTCGACAGCTGTACAAATCCCCAGGGAATACCTATGTCACCACCCATTTCACAGCCCCACACATTGAGAGCCTGCTCTTCACCTGTGGCACAGCTCAAAGGGCTACAGGAAGTGTCCTCTAATCTACTGCCTTGACTATAGTGGTATGTTAAATTAGCAGCTGAAGTCCAGGTACCCTTTCTGAACATGTTCTCCTCCAGAAGGGAACAAATCACCTGCCTTTCCCATAATGGAACAAACAGCTCCACTTCTTTCTACCGGGAAGGCATGAGGCAGCAAAGGATTTCTCTTTCCTGAGCCAGAAGCTGAGGGCACAAGCTCGCAGATCACTACAACAGCCCCTTCAGGCTGCACAAAGCTRATCAGCACTTTCCTCCCTCACTTCCTGACCCACTGCAGCACCCAGCCGTGGTGCACAGCAACACTGCGCCCAGCAGCACCACTGCCACTACTGTTGGTGTTATTTGTCATTAGAGATCTCCAAGGGAAGTGCACAGGAAACAGCCACTGCCACTGTGTTCAAGCAGCGATGCTGCTGCAAGTCTCTAGTAACAAGGGCATTTACTGAGACTCTGATACTCATGTTTCCTATACCACTTTCTCTACCAAGATCATGGATTTTACTGCATGAGGCTCTTGGAGGTCATTATGCACCTGCTTGCACATCAGAGATTTTAAGTTCTTATTTTAAAAGAGCAAAGTTCATTTGCCCAATCCCATCTTACTGGCTTTCCAATGAACCACCTAACTTCCATACCTTTTTGCTTTTACTTTTGCAATTATATTGTTATGTAAGGCCTGTGCTCCTTTCATTTATCACAGCCATTTCATTTAGGACTTGGCAGTAAAATCAGATTCTTTGCAGTTTCATTGTCACATAYCTGATAAGAAGCGAGGAGTTAAAAGCACAAAAGCCTATAAAAACGGTCAAACAAACACAGAGAAATGTCCTCAAAGGCTCCTATCAATCTTGCCCTTCCTCTGCACTACCTGTGAGGGKCAGGACACAACCTGACATGCACAGCACAACGGGCTCATGCGTCAGCAGCCTTCTGACCACCATCTGCTGCAGAGCCCTGCTGCTTCAGGGAGCACTCTGCAGCCAGCTGTGCAGCCAGGCCTTCGAGGTAATGCTATAGTGAGGCAACTCCACTGTCCTTGCTACATTAAATACATGTAGCACAAAAAGAGGAAAAAAAATCTCTCCTCAGGAGATCTACATTAGCCCTGTGGCTAAAAAACAGCCAGCAGGTTTGGAGGGTGGCTAGAGATAACTTGTTTTGTTCTATTCATAAATAGAAGCTTCATTTCTAAGACAGGACAGACACCAACCTCAAGAGCAAGAGCATCCCATGGGATAACTTATGCCAGTGCCTTGTCCTTCCTCTCTGAAGGATACAGGGTCTTCAGGAGGAACAGAGAGGATTTTGTCCAACGGCAGGGATGCTAAGGCTCAAGGGATTCCATTCCCAGTGCTYGCCCCTCCCAATTCTCACTGCAATTTGCAGGCTGCTACTTCTCTTATTTCATTAGCATCTGTCCAACACCTTGGGACAGGACTGCCGCACTCCTGAAGAGCCAAACTGTGTTATGAGAGGAAAGCTTGAGCACATCACTGTCTTGTACCAAGGACTATGACCCTTGGAATGGGTAGCAACTGACTTGTGACAGAGATAAGGAACGAGAGAGAACATGTGACACAAGTGAGAGCCCCAGGAAGGGGGCGGAGGAGAGCTGGAAAATCCAGTCATCCCAATAACACAGCAAGGACAAAATAAAGTTAACWCTTTACGCTGCAATTAACTGACATAGTCTTAAGGAAACACCAAGCTATCTCAAGCTTCATCTGGAAGGAATTCTGGTTTTAACACTCCTGAAGCACTGGCACCACGAATACGGACTCCTGCCAGACCAGGAGAATCAAAAGCAAAGTCATCTTCCTGGTGTTTCAAACAGCAGTTTCAGTAGATTCCTTCTGCAAGTGCTCACAAATTTTAAACCCATTTGCACCCCTGGCTTGGACAGATCTAAACCTTTCTATTAGGTGCATGAGTGACAAGGTGCTTGTTTGGAGGATTCCTCCCTCCTTTGGGTCACTAAGAAAACCCACTTATGAAATAAACAGTGATTATTCCCTGTCTGTAGTACGTGCCTATCTGTGTGCCTGCCTCTTGGGGCACTGATTAAGTGACTCCAAACTATCCGGACACACCACAAAAGCAGCTTAGCAACGCTTGCCTCAGACCTAATTTAAGCGCACGTTGTAAGTATGTTATTAGCATGAGCATAGGAAGATTTCAAACTGGCTCTGCAGGAAGGATAGCTACTATCACCTGCTTCTTTCCTCCCCCTTGTTTTCTGTATTCTCACAGAAGAAAAAAAAAGAAAAGAGAAAATCACTTTTCTCACTTTTCTCTTCTTGCTGTTACGACTTCAGTCTCCTAAGCTCAGCATCTTTGCTTACTTACAAATGATCGTCGGGACATTTTTGGAGGGATTCCATCAGGCTCTGCCGCCCCATTGGGGCCAGATCCATCTTTTCTTCTCTTCCGGGAATTCAGCCTGGAGGAGGTCGGCGACTCCATCTTGTCAGGCGCGTCCAGTAAGAACTAGAATCAAATGCAGAAGGAAAAGGAAAAGAAAAAAAAAGAAAAAAGTATTTCTCAGGTCTCTCAATGCAAAAATCAGTCAACAGCAAGCTCAGTGTAAAGAAGGTCAGCCCAAAGACACAGCCACCTAACAAGGGGCTTAGCCAGTTGTACTTGGCACCAGCTGCCCAGGCTTGACAAACAGTGCCCGGTGGGAATACTGAGCCACTTGGTGCAATTCCGAGCGGCTCCGCGGACGCATGCGCCAAGCAGCTGGTTGGAGACAAACTATCACAGGAGTTGCAATGCAAGTTATAAATCATTAGTGCAAGGCTAATTATGCTATTTTAGCCTCAGAAAGGCTGTGGTGTGTCCCAAGCAGCCCTCCCCTATCTCATTTGGTGAGGCTGAACGCAAACGCTCTTGTGCCCGTCTGTCCTTTCTGCCGCCTCGGATCAGGACACCTGACTGCGGTGCTGGCTCCCTGTACAACCCTGGAGAGAGAAGGCAGGGAATTTGAGCAGAATAATAAGGTTAAGGAAAAAAAGGAGAGAAAACAATCCACAGTGACAGCTAAAATAACTGAACTGCTTGCAGTTTGCCTTGCTGTTTTGCTTGAGGACAGCAAAACTCAGGGTGGCTGCCACTGTGTTCCCCCCATGTCCCCGCTGCAGTGGTGACTCAGCTGGCTGCGGAGCTGCTACGGATGACACACCAGRGCAGGCTGAATTCTGGCTCCCCTTTATACCAGGCTGTAATTAGTGGTGGTTCAACTAAACAGCTTCTCTGATGAATGGACAGACAGGCTGCCAGTGTGGACAGAAAAAGTGACAGCTACATGGAGCTGAGCTATCCCTGCATTAGACCCGAGTCCTCACACACTGCTACCTTCCCAAGAGGACCCGTGGCCATTAGGAAGCTTAAAACAGGTCATGCTGTTTAAGGAAAGCTTGGGAATTACACTAAGGCACGCAGCAAACATTCCCTTTTTCAGCTGCAGCCAGAGTTAGAAACGGACGCCGCATTTCCAACRTTTCAGAGCAGGGAGCAGCAGCCGGGTGCTTCCCATCGCGCTCACTCGGAGTGCACGGACACGCAGGGGAGCAGGCGATCCCCCTGTGCTGCTTTTCCCACCTCCGGGGCCAGGACCGTGTCCCTGCACCCCAACGACGAGGGCCGGGCGGCACCCAAAGCTGCTCCCGAGCCACGCGGGGCGGCTGCGCTGGGACASGAACACTCGGCACAAGAGCAGGGGCCCCTGCAAGCCCCGTCCCGCTGCTCGGTGTAATTCCAGCCGGCATTCCAGCCCGCTCCCTGGCCGGCATTCCTGCTGGGGACCGCGGGGTGCAGAGGAAAAGGTGGAAAGGCTCACGAAGACACATCAGATCTGCRCGATGCAGCCAGCACTCGTGCCACAAAGCCCGGGAGTGAAGGTTGCTGAGTTTCCCCCACTCCCATAATTTATTTAATGCTTCCTAACAACTACCACACTGGCGTGTGCAAGAGCAATCTCCGGCACAAAGAGTTTGCAGTCATAAGCTCCATGTCTTCAGACTCTTAAGGAAACATTGAGCTTCCACGCAAATAATCCTGGATCTACAGTGTAACAACCACGCACAGGGATGCTACAAAAGCAGGGGCTTCCACGGTGCCTTTGAAAACGCGGGGTATGAAATAAGCCTTTCTTAGCATCATCTCACAAAGGTGTTCTTCATCAATGATTTATTTCACCACCATGGTCTTACCAGAAACCACCACATCTCTGTCTATGGCTCAAGCACCCTGAACATTCACGTGCCATCCGAGGGGAAACAGCTGCAAATTTTCCTGCTACTGGCTCAAAATAATTTTGCTCCACTTCATTCTCCGACCACTCCCTTTTCTCTGCCCGGGGGCAAACGGAGGCCTCTTAACTTGCTGGCAGCGCCTGTTGCAACACACAGCCCCTCAGCAAGGCACTGCCAGCACCGCCAAGGGCTCTGCAGCTGACGTCCGGGTGTATCAGGCACCACGCTACAACCGGCGAGGGTGTTCCCGCGTCAGCCCGCCGTGGCAACACCCCGCAGAGGCCCCTCTGCTTGGGAGGCTGGTGCCCTCATCCCGCAGGTTCGATCCTGCTGCAGGAGCCTCCGCAGTGTCCAGGGCTGGGCTGGCTGCTTTGCAAGTGRCGGAGCTCTGGTAATTACTCACATTAATGCAGAAATTAAATAATAATTTTACTACTCTTTAGAGCTTTAGCACCTCTACCCTGTGGCTAATGTATTTCTCGGAAATCTTCTCGGCACAAAACCAGCTTTCATTAAAAACTGGGAACAATTTGTTCTTAAAAAACAAACTACACCTCACTGCAATAATGCTGCCAATCTTAGAATATTTTGTTTTGACCCAAAGAACTAAAATAGCATCCCAAACAATTACTAAGTAACAACAGGAGCAGCATCTGTAACTGAGCTTAACAGACGAGCACACCCTCGCTTTGCTTCTCCAACTGAACACAACATTGGGCTGCTGTAAAATTAATTACGCTTGCAGCAGATGGGCGAGGGGAGGAKAAGGGTCTTTTGAGAGCTCATTCTGAAAAACTCAAAGGTAAAAATCGGGCATAAGCAGAGGACGGAGCTCTGYAGCATTGCTCTTTTCGGTCTAGAGGCCGAGCTCTGCACAGCTCAGCCTCTGYTGAATATGAGCACCAGGAGCAGAGTTTGAAGAATCCTGTTAGGGAAGGGCCCCGGGGGCAACTCACAGTCTCTGCGCCCCTTTGCGAGGCACTTGGGGCTCTGCAAAGAAGGTCATTTCTTTGGTTTGCATCCTATATTAAGGGAGCACCTCTGGGCAGAGAGCTGGACGGGCTCTGCTGATTGCCACAGCAGAGAGTCACCCCCTCCTCAAGAAATCACTGCATTCGGCCCCAAAATGCAGAGCCTGAATGAAGGAAGGAAGTGGTAGAGGGAAAAAACATGATTTCCTTTAAACYGTGGCAGGAATTGCCTCCAGAAAATCATCAAGCACTTTGCTGACAGTAACGCTACACAGCTCAACTCACCTGACACAAAAATGCAGCCACTTCTGGGAGGGAGAAATGACAGGTAGCAATTCACACACCCAAGTGCTAAGACAGGGTGGAATTTAGGACCTTGTTTTCCTCAGTGCATCCCCTACAGCATCATCTGAGTTGGAATTTAACCACGACACCAAAGTTAACACCTCTGGCACATGCAGAGGGTCCCAGCACAAGTGCAGCAGGTCTCATTGCTTGGCCAGAGGCTTATCTCAATGAAGGCATCTTGRGGAACAGAACCCATCTTTTGTTCAGCCTTGAATACATCCATTCTTGGTGTCAGAGAACTATTTCCTTCACACTACACCAAGAAAACAGATCCGGTATTTCTGCACTCAAAGCACATCGACRGACCTCACCCATCTGCATTCTCTGCATTTTTACATCCAGAGGAATTTCTAAAAGAATATTTTTTGTTTGCAGATTTACATGAAGAAGCAGATTCTTTGGAGCCTTTTCTGCTGCTTTTTGCTTGCAGGCTGACTTGAGGAGGCAGAAATAAGGATGAAGAGGCTACGTCATCCCAAAGCCTGGGCAAAAGGARGCGAGCGCAGCAACTGGCTGAATGCTCCAGCCCGAAGTCCCTGCATCTCCCAGCAGAGACCTGCGTGGCTGCGGGAGCAGCGAGGCCTCCCCGCCGCCCGCGCTCCCGACTTCCCTGCTTTCCCACAACCTACTTCCCGGCTCCCGAGCGTCCCTGTGCGCGTGGAGGGCGTCAGCATAATCAGATGTCACCATCATGTGCCGCTCTGCCTACAAGATCAGTCCRCCCTGCAGAAGTGGGCTGAGCTGACTCATCTGCAGGCAAATACTACTAAACTTTGCACTCTGCCAGCTGGCTGCAAYGAAGAACAGCCGGGACACGTGGAAGGCACCTAAGTGAGATCTTCTGGGAAAAGTCCTGTCACTTYGGACAATTTACCTTTTAAGGCACCCAAATGACCTTGCTCCTTATTCAAGGAGGCAGCAGACTTGGTAACTCTTTTCTCCTTTCTCCCCTGCTCAGTCTGTCACTATCTGTGCAGAGATCTGCGGCACACAGAGCGACACAGAAGAGGTGAATGGCACAGGACTCACCACAGACTCGGGCGATCAAAGCCCGTTTGCAGGATGAGGCTTGACCTCTACATAGTGACTGGCAGAGATCAGGATCTTTCTTCACTCTATCCTTAAAAGATCTTGCACTGGCTCCAGGCAACTTCATTCACAGACCAGGCTTGTGGAGGTCCAAATCCTTCCAAATCCCTAGACTGGGGCCATCTTCCCATCATCTCACCCCTGGGTTTGGGTGTTTTTAAAGGTCATGTAGAAGTTGAAAGGCAACAGCACAGTGACAGGGGCCCAGACTTGCCAAAATAGCTCCAAACCTCTTGTCTCCTACTGCTACGGCAGACTGGTGTTWTTTCTTCAGGCAGAACCCAAGCAACATTAAGCATGCTGAAGATCTCCTTAGGAACAGGTACCTGTGTTCTGCTCACCATGAAAACACACTGTTTCTGTCCACAAAGCTCCAAAGAGCGCAAGATACCAACACCCCAACTGGAAACAGGGCAGCAGGATCACCTGGGCAGAGCTKCTATGAAACACAAAAAAGGGAAATTGCCAGCAAGATGCTCTCCATGAATTCACAACGTTTCCCAAGGAGTCCTCCGCGCACACAGGAGTCCTGTGGGTGAAATCCCCACCAGAATCTGYGTCTGACAACACTGGTCTCTGCCAGCTGCTGGCCAGGAGACCTGGTGCTGCAAGGAGCCCTGGTGGGCACAGCAGAAAGGAGCAGGGAAACCCACCCGCAGCAGCCTGCACCACTCCCCAAGGAGCAAGGGCTAGCGAGGAGCAACTCCGAATTACAGAGGACTTGAAATTTAATCACAAAATCATTCATCAGCATGGCCAAGACTTGGGTGGACGCTCAAAACGTCCTGCCTAGGCAGCAGCTGGGTCACACCGTCCTCTGCAGCCACTGCCACCGCCTGCTTGCCGGGCTCCTCGCTCCCTGCCTGTGTCCCACAGGCCGGCAGGCATCTCCCCGCAGCTGCGGCCCTGGAAGCCCCTTTACCTTAAAGCAGCTCCCTTTAAAAATTCCCACAGCACCTGCTGTGCTTCCCGCCCGGCCGGCCCAACGGCGTGGGCAGCCGTGCAGCCCCCAGCCCCGCAGAGAGCGGGCTGCGGGCCGGGGCCTTCCCCCTGCGGGGCTCCCACGTCCCCGCCGCGGCCCCAAGCAGAGCCGGGGTCCTGCGGGGGCTCCGTCCCGCAGCAGACACCCCATGGCAGGGGCCGCTGCCCTCCC
>NW_020455643.1:9511373-9517409 GCF_003342845.1 Nothoprocta perdicaria
CCCACTGCCTGTGTCTCCCATCCCCACTGTGGCTTCCTGCAAGCTGGGCTGCAACAGCCAGGGCAGACGCTACCCCTCTTGCTGAGATGTTTGCAGTGATACGTGTTTTCAAAGCAGCTCATCACAGAAACAGCCAYGTGCTGTTTCCAGGACTGCAGGCAAGAGAAGGATTCCAAAGGATAAACCACGAGCTGTTGTTTGTGGGTTTTCTAAGAGCTGCACAGATGGTGTCCTGCCACAGCACTCGGTGAGAGGAGCGTTCAGGAGGAGTGTTCAGTCCAGGTGAAACCCTTGGTCTGTTCTCCCTTCCCAGGCAGCGAGGAGCCAGAGCCGGCACCGCCCAGGACAACTCACCCCTCTGAAGACGCGTCCCGGGGGCACCTCGCTCTCAGGGCACTCCTGGGCAGGCGAGACCAACGCTCCTTTCCTCATTTACAGGAGCAAAACAAACAGCCCTTGCAAGGCTGGAGCTCCAGCAGATTCATACGCCGAGCAAGGCAAACAGTTGGAGAGAGGCAAAGACTGAGAAAGCGCTGCCCCATCTGCGGCACTTGGCAGTGGGAGCGATGACTCGCGGTGCCAGCAGCTGCCCGAGCGCAGCGACCCCCAGGGCACTTATGGCCAAGGGGTGGCAGCAGCAGCGGGCGGGCAGCCCACGGCCCCACTGTCGTAAACACCCCCTCCTTCTATAAACTAASAGCATCTCTCACAGCACCGACCTGGGATTGACAGCCCAGTTCTTACAGGAGCTACTGGGGCAAATTTGGATAACCAGGATATAAGGGCAGCTTTATCCAGTAGTTTACAAGGAACCCTCAGGAAATGGTTATCTGAGAAGCACGCAGGAGCATTCAAGGCTGGTGCATTTGGTAGAGTGGAGGAAAGAAGGGCAAATAGTGAGGTGTCGAGGGCAAGCACGTGGAAAAAAAAAGTAAATATATATTATGTTAAATTTATTAGAAATATTTAATTCACTTCAGGAAATTAACAAAAAAAACAATGCAACACTTTCAAGACAAAAGCTGAGTTTGTCTTAGAAAGAATGGTCATTAGCAGCATGCTTTTCTGGAAGAAAACCAGCTGACTTTATACGAAACAAAGGGTGTTTTAAATAAAGGACATAGCAATAATCTGTTTAAAGCTATATTCAYATCAAGGAAGAAGGGCTGTTGTAGTGTAACAGGTGTAGGATGGGTTTTGCAAAGCTGTACTTTCTTATTCTAAAAAATGGAAGGACCTGATTCTTTACAGTATGTTAGCAAAAAACAACATAAATCTCCCCTCTTCCTCTCCCCCAGTCCTTTTGTGCAATATTTGCCATCTTCAATAGTAGAAACAGCCAAATGCAGCCACCACACAAAACAGGCTGTCCTGGAGAGAAGCAGAGRAAGGCTCTGTGTTAATAAAGGCAATCTCTTTGCTGGGTTAACTCAGGTCTGATGTTTTGACCTGAAGCCTAAAAAAAAATGTCAAACTTATGTGGTAATATGGTTTGTCTTTTAGCTGGTGCTCTGACCATGGAGGCAGTACAGTAAGTGAGGAGGTTTTAAAAGAAATCCTCGACTCCTCCTTAGTCCTGGATTCCAGCCAGACTTTTCTACAGGTTTTCATTTATGTTTCAGCATTGCCAGTGCTTTCACTTCCCATCTGTAAAATTGAGATGATGTACTGACTTCTGCACAGTACTGTGTGCTCAAGAAATTAGTTTTGCTCTACTGTGTATTATATCTATGTAAGTTTTGTGAATGAAGATGTGCATCATACTCCTTTGACACAGCGTTAGTTCCTTCCAAACGGTCTAGTGATTGCTTTTGTGTGTTCCACATTGTAAGATCACTCTGTCACACAAGCAGCAGCTTTATACTTCTCCATGGTTAAACAGCCAATACTTACATTCATAAAAACATCATGAGCGTAGCTGTCGGTGTCAGCATCCCAGAAACATCGTGCAGCCATGCTAGATAAAGCAGATGGAGCAAAGTCATTATCCACACAGTGCCTGAGTATGGACCTAAATCACAGATACTGTCCCTGAAAAGCAACCTGAGCTTCCCTTAAAGATAAAAGGAACCAGAAGCATTTTCTGAGCCTAGATCCCTACTGCTGAATGTACTGTATCCCTGTTCTGTAACTCGCTGTACCCTGATCAAGCTGCATTTCCTGACCCACTGGCTGTCAACGCTGCCATCTCCACCGAGCAGCAAATCTCACAGCTCTGGTGCTTAACGATCTTGTAATTTCTGGCTTGTGCATATCAGTGCCTAATTTAGCCTCCTTGTCCTTCACCTCCAGCGCCCTATTTATTTATGGGTCGCTATCATATTGCTTGGCAGCCTCTGTGTTCCCAGGCTGCGAGCTGAGCTTTTCCAGCTCTCTGGCCCGCACCATTCTGGGGGCCCTCGTCTGCATCTGCTTCAGTCTTTTCTCATTCCCCTTTCTCTACTGACTGCAACTGCCCAGCTTTTTGTCTGTCCCGGTCAGTCTCAGCCAACAGGCTCCCTGTTTGCTGTGCAGTGTAATTCCTAGTCCCTATATGTATACCTGATTTTTTTTTTTTTTTGAATTTCATCATTTTTCTCTCACTTTAGCCCTCAGGATCATCCTGCTTTGCTGTCCARTATTCCAGTCCTCCTCTGGAAAGTCTCATTTTACAACATTTTGCACCAGGAGTATTTGATTGTGCCTTAACCCAGCCTCCTGCCTATTGCAAAACGGAGAACTTCCCCAACTGCTCCTTAGAGTCCACGTTGCTGGGGTGGGTATTTCGAATCCAGGCGCCTTTTGGAAGCGCTCCCTGCGATGCTGCTCTGGAGCAGCTGCACACAGATCCTGCTGGCAAAGGCCTCATTGACACGTACAGATGTTGCTGTCTGACCTCAGTAACATTGAAGTGGCAGATGTGATTACTGCTCTGCTGCACTTACCTTATACTCTAGTACTCAGGCACAGTATTACGGATAAGCCCAGCAGGTTAAAGCACACACACCTTGCGGGCTGCTCCCTTTTGTTTTCTCCTTACTCAGCATCATGGAAAGCCAAAGCCCATTACAACTGCAGGCCTCCAGGGCTTGATTTCAAGTACTCAGTACCCACAGTTGAGGCTAATTTTCCAAGACAATACAGCACAGAGGTTATAGAAATTCAGACTTCTGAAGAAAAAATGCTTATTTGGGGGAGATTAAATGAGAGGGAAGTACTTGTGTCTAAATCCTGATTTAAGGCTCGATTTCAGTAAATGAGTTAGCATGGTCTTTTACTCCATCTGGGCTTTGATAACAGATTGGATGTATCCTCTACTCCATCGTGAACATGAGGTAAAATGTCTTCCTGTAACGCTCCTCTCAATTGCTCCTCAGCAATTCACCTTGCTAAGAACCACCATATAGTCCAKTAGCACGGCCCAACTGACTCGCAGTAACTCAGCCACAGGAAGGAAAATGTCCCTCCAAGCTCTCACTTGCTTACAGACATTTCAAGTACTTTATATTTTAGCTCCTGAAGATACATTTTTGTATCTAGGAAATAAAACCAAATCAAAAATATAATACAAGCAATAAAAGTGCAATCGGAACGACTGAACTTACTTCACTCCTTCTCCTCTCTGCTCTCCAATCACAACCTGCACAACCATTTTGTATCTGTCAAATCCTTCATCTGCGGAAAGAAAAAGTTAAAMCAACAATTTAAAACATTGTGTTTATATTAAAGATGAAAAACACAAAATGGGACACAGAGAGCTAAAGATTTGTTTCCAAAGTAGTGTCCTATTCAACATAAACTACATGCAATTGATAAAGTGGATAAACTGCCTCATGGCTTCATTCTCCTACAGATGAGAACACAGAGCAGCACAGCCTTCTCGGAGATAAAGGATGAGCAAGGTGGTTGGCATCCTTAAAAAAGGTGTATTCAAGGAAGAGGATGTCCCTGAACAAACACAATAAATTTATGTCTTCTAGTTCTGCAAGTTTCAATACCTGAAAACATGAAGCGAATGTAAATAAATAATGCTGGTGGACAACGTCTGGTTTAAAGAAATTGGCTTGTTCTGATGCAAASGAATTTTAAAGATTTTTCTGCCACACAGAAAGTTTCTTCTACTTCTGAGCTGGGATAAAGTGCCCYATAAAAACATATGAATGTTTAAGTTGTTGTGTCTGCAGAAATACRTGATTCTTTCACTATAGCAAAGAAAATAGTCTAGGGGGCAAATCAAAATAAGCGTGTTTAAAATAAAATGCACATCCTAATGCCTTTGTACTCAACAAAGTAGTATTCTGGGGAGATTCCAGCACACTGCTTCCGCAGGGAGACTCAAGAAGACCTGCTGCCTCTGGTAGCAAGGGCCTCAGAGGTGGCAGCAGGTACCGTGGCCACACGAGGCCAGTCTTGCTTCAGGCTACTCGAAGGGTGTTTACAGACTGCCGAGGCCAAACTCTGTGTATATTAAAGTGGCATCAACCCGTGCTGGGACTACGGCTGCTGCTTATTTTAGAACAGATGCACAACTCCAGGAGAAGGGAATGCCCACGGCCCGGGTGGGGGGTGATGCTCCTTCCCCACAGCTGCTGCCCCCAGCCCAGCAGATGGAGCCCCAGCCTGGAGCTCGTTGGGAATCCAGTGAACAAACCTGTGATGCCAACTTGCATTTCTGTGCTTGTGCCAGCACAGAGAGCAGGAAACACCTGCTTCATCCTGAAATACGTCACGGCACTTCAAATGCTTGGAGGCATCCTGCATGGCACAACACCGACTTTCTCCAGTGGGGCAGGGCAGCACTCACACCCATCCCTGACTCACAGCGCTACTAATTCCTACCCCTTCACTGCTCTTAATGGGCCTTGTTTTGATCTCCCTGTGATTCCACTGTGACCCAACCCTGCTCTAATTTACAGGCAAACAAAACACAACAACAACAACAACAAAAAAACAGGGCTGATACTGTTTAGTGGAACAAGAGGTAAATAAACCTCACTTATCCTTCTGCTAATGCATCTTTTCCTCTGGAATCTCTCCAAGACTGATGTCTCACACTAGCTAGTCTACATGAAAACACATTTGTCTGTTCCTCTAGGCAGGGAACATATGTATATAGGCCAGGTTGTTTCATAACAATAGACTGGAGTCAGTCAATGGAAGAAATAGGTTTCCATAATAGCAGAGGAAAGAGGGAGAAAATAAGAAGAGAAATAACATCCCAGCAAACCTCCTTACCTTTCAGTCGATCTTTTATCGTCTCTGATAAGGATTTTGTAAGTTGMGGCATTTCTTCTGGGACATACTGCACATTGGTCAACTTCTCTTTCAGTATTGCATGGATACATTCTTTCACAGCAGAAGGTTTAAATCTAATAGGGCAAACAGCAAGCAACAAAAGACTCAGGAATTTCAGACAACGTATAGAAACAGAGAAAAATCAAAGTTTTTCTTTGTTTTCCCCCACAACTGGAGCCATTAAAAATTAAAAAAAAAAAAAAAAAAAAAAAAGTGGGAGAAAAAAAGGAAAAAAGCACACAGAGGTTTCTTAATTGGCCTTGGTACCACCAAGAGGCAACTCTCAGCATGGTGAGAGTTTCCATGGAGGAGAACCTGCTGGGTGCTCAGAGACAGCTCTTGCAGCTATCTGCACCCCTCAAGTCCCTCCTGCTGCTGGCACAGAGCACGGTCCGTGCGTCCAGCAAACCCCAAACCCCAGCTCTGCCCGTGCCCCCAGCCCCGCACTGCTGCCCCACACCCCCAAATCCCTGCGGCACCCCACGCCTGACATCCCCACCCCACAGAGCCCCCGGCCTCGCAGTTCCAGTCCCCACATCCGCACCCCACATCTCTGGGGCCCTCCACATCCCCCCGGCTCCGGGCCCCCCCAGCCCTGCACCGACATCCCCATGGTCCTCGGGCCCCACATCCCTGCGGTCTCCAGCATTCCCATTCCCAGTGGTCCGCCCACCGGCGCTGGAAGCCGGGCCGCAGGCTGTACGTGTTGCCGGCCTCGCCGTCCGGGCCCAGCTCGCCCATGGCGGCGCCAGGCCCGGCCCG
>NW_020455643.1:9517655-9570217 GCF_003342845.1 Nothoprocta perdicaria
ATTTTAATAAACATTTTAATAAATATTTTAATAAATATTTTATCCCAGTGCTTGTTTGTAGCTTTCAGAGAGGGAGAGGAAAGGAGGGAGACAGAACGGAGCCGCTCATGGCAGGACGCGCTGCAGCTGAGGGAGAGAAGCACCTTTTTGGGAAGGCCCGGCTCTGCTCCCGGGTCCCCTCCTCGTGGGGATGCACCCACTTGGCGGCAGCGCCCCGGCAGCCGTGCGGGGATGGCGGGTTGTTCGCACTGGGTTTTATTGCTGTGGAGGAGCAGTTCGCTGGTGGTATCAATGGGGAAAGCGAATGTGTGGGGAGCTGATGGTGCGAGATAGGGCCCGCTGCCGGGCAGCCAGGAAGAGGAGCTCGCTTGTCTCCGTGCTCCGCTCGTGCCCGGTACCCGGCAGTGCAAACATCCCTACCCCAATTCCACYGCAAGGCTCAGGAGCCGGGGCCGCTGCCCCCTGGGCTGGGCGAAAGCCTCGGTGGCTTCAGGGTCTGCAGACCTCGTGTGGTGCCCATGGTGGTGGGTGCTCCRTAGATGCCAGCGTGCTCCGCAGATGCATTGGCAAGGCTGGCTGTCCATCTGGCCGGGAGCAGCCTGGTTTCCCACCGCTAAGCCTGCAGCTCCAGCCCTCGGGCACTACCGGCATTCCCTGGGATCCTACAGTATAGATGGGTGCTGCTCCAACCGCGTGTGGTGAGCAAAGTGTAGGGAAGCAGCCTGGAATCATTACTGTGGAGCCCACTTGCCTTCTCCCTTGTGCTCCTGCACACACTGTGTCCGAGCCCGTGCTCCTTCCCTGTATTTGGGCTGTGCTTGCTGGTCCTCCAGCACGGAGGTCCTGTCCGGTTTTGGCCTCTTACCCCAATGCCTAAGGCCAGCCTTGGATTTTGCTCCAGGAACTWCTTACTTCTTCCAGACAGGCATAAAATTCCTGTTCTCAAGTAACTAGATATCTCACACGTGCCASCAGCTGGATGCTCTTCCATGTCCACATCTGCTTTTTGTCCCAAAGAAGGCTGTCATGTAGCTGGTCTTATGACAGACGTCTTCTGAGAAGCTCACATCCTGCTTCCTCTTTTGTTTATCTTGGTACAGTAATCGCTTCGATCAAGTTTCCTACATGCAGTTGGTGACACTGCTCAGAAAGGTCTCTGAGCGCTCGCCCAGGTTAGAATGGAAACTGCGCTAAACGCAGCCGCCTCTGGGGTGGAGGGTGTAGCGGCTGCTCCGAGTGCCCTGGGCCGGAGGAMACAAACTGCATCTCCTGAAGCTGGTGTTAGACTGGCCGAGACAGAGCCTGCAAGTCCAAAAAGTGTCACTAAGCCCCGTGGAGGCTGTGAYAGAGCCTGTCCTTGCAGGGTGTAGCGCTGCTTGGTCTTGGGGCACCTTGGTGCCTGGGTGGGTGCACACGGCACAGCCTTTCCTTAATGTCTCTTGACCAAACCCACGTGTCTCATGACCAAACTCATGCTTTTCCCAATCAAATAATGACTGATGGTCATTACCTCTGTTGGCCAGGGAGCTAAGGCCATGGCCACTGCTGAAATGTGGCCCCCTCAGTCATGAAGAGCAGGGTACAGGCGAAAAATGCATGGGGACAAGCCGGTGAGAAAAGGTCATGAGAGAAGGTCACCTTGTGGGATTCCCAGGGTGGTTGGACCCCTGAGCTGGGAGTGGACCAGGCAGTGTGGGTTTCTCCTCAGTAGTTGATGTCTGATTCAGCCTGGACTTCTAATGCAAGAGGGAAAAAGGGCTGAGAGATTCAGAGCAGGAGATGCTCTTTGGAGAGGCAGTTGTTTAGTCCAGTGTGTCCCTAAGACACCATCATGCTCAGGGCCTGGAGATGCACTGGGTTGCTGTAGGCTGGAGCTAGAGGTCTGGTACAGGTTGAAACTTTAAAGGTTTCATTAGGGGCATCTGCTTTTCCCAGAGTGAAAGCCTGCTTTGTTTTCAAGGAGCAGCACCAAATTGTTTGGTCCGTACAAGAGGTTGCCCAGAGGACCAGGCAAGCTCCTCTGCAGTTTTCCAAGGGAAGGAGGAAAAACAGGCCGGTAAATCCTGTGAGGAGCTTTCGGAGAGGAGTGCAGCCACGTGGGATAACACACTGTGCGTGAGCACAGACAGGTCCTGCCTTGCACCCGCCCCAAGCCCTCTCCGAGCACAGGCGGCCTCCTGAGACCCTGTGCAGCAGGAGTGTTTGATTTCCGTACGATCTGGGTGCTTTAGCAGCAGCTTTTCCTAGAAATGATCTTAGGTTAGTCTGGTTAGCCTGGGCCTGTGCGCTGTGGGTGAGATAAAATGCCAGCGTGCCTTTCCTTGCCGTGGCACGGACGTGCGGTGCCCGGCACGGTGCAGTCATAGCTGCAGGTTCCCTGCTGAGGAACCGGGAAGATTTCTGCTCTGTAAAGGAACAATTTAATGCCCTAAGCTCTGCGTAATCTCTCCACTTGGTGCTTACTCACTCGCACCCCTGCGTCGGCTCCCACTGGGGCTGGTGATCCAGTGTGGGTTAGAGCTGCCTGGCTTCATTTCCCCTCAGAGTCGGGCGCATCGCATGCAAATCATTTGCACAGGCCCTCTAATTTCTGAGAAGTATCAGAAAGGCATCACACACTCTCCGCGTTTATTTGCAAACACTATTAACCATTTCCTGTTCCAGCCACTCCTGCTTGCCGCCTGGTTCAGACCCACGCATGTGAATTCGGTTAGAAAGTTGTGGGGGGGCATTGCAAGCGTGTGGGTTTCTCTTCCTCAGCATGTTTTTAGTGTAATTTATGTTCCTCTGCTCACATGAGATCCCTTTTTTTTTTCTCCCAAGAGTTCAAGGGCATATAGGTCTGGGCTTAAGCTGACTACATCCACGSTTTGGACGCTGCATTCTTCATTAAATTATCTCCGGATAATTTAAAGCCATTTTAGTGTGTGCTTTTATTTCCAAACAAGATGCCGTCTCTGCAGCCCCTTGCTGGCCTTGGGCTGGCACCTCACTGGTCTTGCTTGTGCTTTTTGCTTGGTAGCCTGCAGAGCTGCTGGCCATCCTGGGCCAGCTCCTTTTGGCCAAAAAGGGACTTTCTGTGCTGAAATAAAACTGGCTGAAATGTGCTGCTGAAGTTCTTGTTTCTTAGCTTTRAGTAACAAACTAGGTTTTCCTTTTGTCCCCTTTTCTCCCTGCCTTTTTAGCCCTTCTCCTTCAATGGTCAAGTGGAAAAGGGCTCAGGAGAAGGACTGCCCCCTGCAGTCAGCCGTATTCCAGCTCTAAGACAGAGAAACTGTGGGTTTTYTGAAGCATCAACAGGGCCTTTTCTTTTAAAGACCCTTTTTTTTTTGAACATTTTTGAACATTTTCTTTCTTTCCGTGGCACCCATAACACTGCCCCCCCGCTGCTGTCACTGCATTTCGGCCTCAGCCCMAGGGCCTTGCTAGGGGCAGGATTTTCGCACCGCCTCGTTCTGGCGAGCCCAGTTCAAGCTGCTTCGAATGACCCTGTGGGTCTGGCCAAAACGTGCAGTCCCCTTGGCGTGGGCTGAGCGGGATTCCRCAGCACGAGCAGGGAGCGTGGAGGTGGAAAAGTTGGTGCTGGAGCAGGGAGCCGCGCTCAGCCGTGCAGCTGCCATCGCCTCGGTGCAGCCAGATGGATCTTTTTTKCTCGCTGTTCTTTTCTGTTTATTCTCAAGCGAGGAGGGGAAGGCATTCTCGCCCTTGCGGCAGGGCCAGTGCTCTGCTGGAGAGCTCCCGGCTCGCCCGCGCCTGCGATGATCCCGAGGGTGCCAGCGGCTCCGAGCGCTCTCCTGCGCTTCCCGGTCCTGTGGCTGCCGGCTCCTCCGCGGGACAGGGCTGCCTGCCTGCCCCGCGCTCACGTTACCCATTTCACTGGGGTTATTTAGCCCTGTTTTTGGTAGGCATCCACGAGGAAAAGCCTCCTTGGAAYGAGCTTTCACCTTTTCTGGGGTTTCCCTTTAATGAAACCCTCCACATTTTTTTCCAAATTCCTCTCCTCTCCGCTCCTCTCCCTCCTTGCACCCTGCTATGCAGTGCAGTGTCCTCAGGCCCGGCTTCATCCAGGGATGTGGRGAGAGGACAACTCTTGACCCCAAGCATCTCATGAGAGAGAGACGAAGCTGAAATGCCAGAAGAGACTGTAAAAGAGGACGGGACAGCTAAGCTGTCACCTCAGACTCCAAGCCCTGCCTGCTCCAGCTCAGAAAACTCCTTCCTTGGCCACCCCAGGCAGGGGGCTGCATCCCTGTCCACTGTCCTGCCGGCTGCCCTGCCACAAAGTGAGATGTGAACCAGCCCCAGACGTGCAGCTTATTTCTGAAAGCCTGGAAAAAAAAGTGAAATCATCATGAGAAAAGTGTTTTTCACCCCAGTTATTAATTTTCCCCTGACACTTTCCAAAACTGCTGTGTTCACRAGCAGCGGGAGGGGGCAGTGAATCACACGGTGTCATTGCCGCTGATTTCCTAGGGGAACATTAGTCAGGGAGGTGAACAGCAAACAGCGTCGGGGAGAAAGCAGAGCAGAGGGTCCCTCCACTGATCCCGTTATGCCAGGCACCCGCCCGCGTGCCCTGCAAGGTTAATGCAGAAACAGGCCCAGGGCGGCCAAACATCCATCTGTGTGGCTCTCCCGTCCCTTTCACCTCCCTGCTTTCCATGTGCCCTGCTGGCCTCCCTGCTCCCTTTCTCCAMGCGCATTGCTGGCGGGAGCAGCCTTGGAGCCAGCAGGCAGCCCCGTTCCCCTGTGCCCCCCACAGCCTGAGCTCTGTGAAGCGGCCGTGGCCAAGGAACCTGCCGGGCCCCTCGGTTGGGTTGGGCTGGGTTTGGTTGGGTTGGGTTTGTGCACGTCTGGAGGCTGCGTGGGAAGGGGCTGGCGCGGGGAGGGGAAGGGGCCAGGCCGGGCTTAGCTGGGTGCTGCCTGCGGAGGAGGAGGAGGAAGCGGGGCGGGAGGCGCCAGGGTTTCCCTGGGGGGCACAGATGGGCCATTTCAGTTCCAGCCCGGCCCCTGTCGCACTCACGAGCTCCGTGGGGCCGTGGCGGGCACCGAGGCGGCGCTGGAGACACCGCGCCGGCGCCGGGGGACCCCATGGCTGCCCTGGCCGGGCTCTGCGCCGCCCTGCTCTGCGGCTGCCCYGTCCTGGCCGCGGCACAGCTGGGTAGGTACGCGGGGCGCGCGAGAGAGCGGTGCCCTCGGCGCCGGGGGAAAACGCTTGTGGGCTGGGAGCTTTGTGGTGAAAACAGCATCAAGAAGGCAGAAAACGCGGAGCTTTTGGGTCCGCTCGGCTGGAGCGAGGAAAGCGGCGATGCGCTGAACATTACAGTGATGGTGACGGGGATGGTGCCGAGGGAAGCGGCTGAGCTCAGCCCGTGGTGCCATCAGGCCCCGAGACCCCCCGGGACATTGGCCACAATTGGGGTTTGGCACCAAGGCCCCACGCTGAAAGTCTGGGTTTGGCAGGAATATGCGGGGTTCTGGCTTTCATAGTTTCGGGCTGCACCCTCCGGCTTTGCCTYCTGGTTTGAGCTCAACCCAAGCAGGGCTGGGGCCCTGCACGCGCGTCCCTGCTCGGGGCAGTCTGGGCAGGCCGTGCCGGGGAGCCAGGGCCRCGTGGTGAAGACCCCCATGACAGCTCTGCACAAGGAGCCCAGCCCCAGCGCACACGTCCCCGCTCTCTCGGAGCTTGCCTCCTCGTTCGTGCTGCTCTTTGTCTCTGCTCCGATCAGATCCAGGGCTGGAAGCCCCTCAGTGGTCCTTTTGGCAGAYGTTAAATCCAGGCAGGGACCAACCATGGGTTTGGTGCTAGAAAGAGGTAGGGGAACGYGGAAAAACAACTTCTGCTGAAGAGGTTCATTCATTGCTGACAGCTGCCCTTGGTAGGAAGCAGAGACCTGAGCCAGCTGAATATTTCCTGTTATAGACAAAAAACTCAGAGCCCTGAAAAAATTAAAACTCTCAGGCACTGCCGCAGCAAATGTCCGATGGGAACCTAGGGCAGTGCCCCTGCTCCTTACTTCTTTAAGTCCTTTATCATTTTTCAGCCCAGTTTTCCATCTAACCCCTCATCCACTGAAGAAACTGTCCTGGATCTACGTGCAGTTAATACTCCCAAGAGAGCGTTGGTATCAAAGGAATTACTGAAGGAACAGGAGGGATTTTATGGTGCTGTCTGCAAGAACAGGGGCTGGTGTCAGTGGTGACCTCTGAGAAGGGCATGCAGGTTTTCCAGTGTCAAGGGCTTTTCGGCACTTGGGTGGCGTGGATGAGGTGCTTGGTCAGATAACCCATGTGAGCAGCGGTTCCTCCTCTCCTTTTTACTGCTCCAAACAAAAGTTAATACCACAGCTACCTGCTGGGTCGGCTTGTTCGAGCCTGGCTCTTGCAYGCTTGAGCAACTTGGGCAACTAAAGCGAGGGATGGACAGAGAGAAGGACAGGCCCGCTTATTCCTGATAAGTTCGTTATTGATAATTACTGCTAATTTGGGGCTTGCTGGGGAACAAAATGCTGGGGAACTATCCTGAGTCTGAAGCTTTGGCTTTGGTCAGGAGGTGGTGGAGGGCACCTGGTTAATGTTCACGGTGTCTCTGCTGATTATGTCCCCGCAGCAAGTGGGGACAAGTGGCTGAAGGGGACGGTGTCAGCAGTGCTGGGTCACTCTGCCCTGTCTGCTGGTGTGAAGGCRGCGATGGCAGGGCCGGGGGGATGGCAGGACTGGGGGATGGCAGGACCGGGGGATGGCAGGACCGTGGGCGATGGCAGGACCGCGGGCCCAAGGCAGTGCCCGTGGCTTTGCACCCCGGCGGGTAGAGGGGAACTTTGGAGGGAGCTGGTGCGCTGGGACGGGGCAGCGGGCAGCCGGGGGCTTGTTCTCCTCGCTCTCAGAGATGACATCAGCTGCAGGCAGGATGACTCAGACATAAAAATAGACTATAGATTTAATAATAATACTACAACCCCCGGAGTTTGTTTTCTATGATGAAAAAATTATCTGGGGGTGCTGGATGCTGCAAACTCRCCAGGTTTGGCTGCCTGTCCTTGGCCAACCATGGTGAGCTGAGGATGCTGAGGTGATGCAGGGCTGGGCCCACACGCGCTCATCAGCAGATTTTATCTGGGTGCCCACTGTAACAACAGCCTTTCCCTGCTTCTTCTCCCTCAAACAGTGACTCTCTTCCCAGACATGTTAACTCTCCCTGCAGGTGGCTCAGCCACCTTCTTCTGCAACATCTCCATGGAGAACACCTCTGGCTCGGAGTACAGCCTCAACTGGTACAAAGAGACCAACCACAGCCAGCCCCAAAAAATTGCTGAGATCAGCCGGAACAGCCCCACCATGAAGACAGAGAAGTATTTGCTCACAAACCACACTCCTGCCTTCAAGATTGAGATCTTGAACCTTCACCAGAATGACTCAGGCTCCTATTACTGTGGGCTGATCGCCTTCTTCCAATCCAATAAAGTGATTGAGAGCAACCGGTCCCAGCTTGTGGTCACAGGTCAGCCTAGGGGCTGGGCTGCTGGGGATGGATCATCTGTGTTAGCTCTCTGCAGAGGGGCTGGGGACTTYGGTGTCATTAGCCTGGGACAAGACCTGTGTAATGGGCTGTGATGAGCATGGGACCTTGCATATGTTGGCCATGGAGCAAAGCCTTCCCTCTGGCCTGCTCCTCACTCTAGGTGATGCTTACCTGGGCCAGCGGCTCTGGCACACGTGCAGTGTTGGATGTACRTGGAAGCGGGGCATGAGTGGAGCAGGGGGGACCTCCTCACTCCCCATGCTGGGGATCTTTTTCCTTGTATGTTCAGCTGGAGGGGACAGAGGAACCCATATTCAGTGAGGTGTGCGGCTGTTAGCTGCAGTTCAGGCTCCTGTGGCAGGCTGGCATGCAAGGAGAGAGACYCAGCAGTGCCCCAGCTGGGGAGGGATCTGTTAGGTTGGAGGAAATCACAGCTCTGCTCTTCCCCTCTCCTTTGTGTGCACGATTCTGGTCTGGAGACACACAGCAGCCCATTTTCCTCCTCTTTGACCTTGTGACTGGAGATCTCCCTCCTCCTGGGGCTACTTTCCAGTGATGCTCTGGGTAGCAGCATGCCCTCCTTGGAAGGAGGCAGGAGACCCTTGCAGGGAGATGCCCTCACCCTTGAACAGCATCCCGGTCCGAGGTGTGAGGGGCTTGTCTAGGAGATAAGYTGGGGCTCACGCTCCTGGAGCAGCAGCATGTGCAGAGGTTGTTCTTCTGACACAAGGTCCAGGAGGGACGTGGTTTGCACAGCCCCGTGCCTCAGGAGACATCAGTCTCCCTGCTTGGCAGCTGGGGGACTTAGGGGCTCAAAGGGGCCTTCAGCAAAAGGGAAAGTGCTGGGGCAGCTCATCTGTGACCAATCCCTTTAATGGGGAGAGACCATTGCATTCACCTSTTACATCTCTAACATGTCACAGGAACTTTAGAGGTCACTTCATACACCTGACTTTTTCTCTTTATTTTTTTTTTTTCTTCTCTCTGTTTTGGATGGCTGTTTTAGAAGCKCCTGAGAAAAAAAACACCACTGACGAGCCTCACATAGACGACGGGAGCAGCCCCGATTACACCAAGGCTGTGCTCATGGGCATCCTGTTGCTGGCCGGTGCTGCTGCGCTCCTCGTCTTTGGCTACCTCACCATCACATACAGGAGAGGAAGTATGAATACGAGGGGACCTGCTCGGGGAACACTGCTGTTACTTGGGACTCTGTGGGGGAACCTTCTGGGTGATGCTCATCTGGCATATCCCACTCTGAGATGGAGGGAAGGCCTGCCATTCCCTGGGATTGGTGAGCTGTTCACCACGACCAGACCTAGGGCTCTCTTGGCCCTATGACYCAGAAGCCACCAAGTACAGGAAGGTGCTGGCACCCTCAAGGGCTTGGGGGCTAATGGATCACACGAGGAGGGGCAGCCATCTCTCCCATCCCAGAGAAGGAGTAGGGTGGTTTGGGTCCTGCTCCCCCATGTGTCTTGCGTGTGCTCCTGTGGGGCCTCTTTCTGTCTCCCTGCCTCAGTGACAAGGGACATGTCCTTGGTGTGACAGTTACAGTGTCTAGTGCTCTCCGAGGGCAAGTGGACACAGGGTCAGTCCTGGGTGGGGATGCTGACGCTGTCTTGGCACTGAAGCACCTTCTGACAAAATGTGTTGTTTTGCAGATGCGAAAAAAACACCACGTGAAAATACAGCAACGGTGAGTTTCCCCTCTCTGACACCCTGATCTGCTGCGAGGGAGCGTCATGACAGTAGGGTGCAGGAGGGGAGGGTGCTAAGCCTCCCTTTATCAGACCTTCACACGTTTCTCACATCTCATATTTTCCCTGATGTTGCTTGATCTTTTCTGCACCGTTACAACTGTTTTTCTGCACCTGCAGCACAGCCCCCATCACAAAATCAGAACTGCCTGAGGTAGAACAGGATCTCTCTCAAAGATAGCCTGCTCCAAGCAAGGCTATCTTTGATGTTAGATAGGGTTGCCCTAGGCAAGGGGTGTGGAGGGATTTTTCCTCATATGTTCAGCTGGAGTTTCCTCTGTTCCAATTCATGCCCCTTCCCTCTCATCCTTTTGCTGAATGTCACAGCAAAGAGTTTTCTTCCATCTCTCTGCTGCCATTAAGTAGGTGAAGAGACGCCGCATGATCCCAGGTCTGGGCTCCCCTCGTGCCTCCTGTGCTCCAGTCCTGGCTGCTCAGTATCCAACAGCAGTAAAGAAGGGGCTTCTTGCTCGTTACTCCCTTAAAGGCTGGGCAGGCAGGAAGCCAGCCCAGGTGCTGGCATCCCTGGGCACACAGGTCATGGGCAGCTCTGAGCCATACACGGCCCCAGCACTGACCTCAAATCTCCAAGCTCACCGCCTGGCAGATATCACCCGTGTCCTTCCTGCTGCTTTCCATCCCTCTTGCTCTCCTGCTGACRTGCTACAGAAGCAGTCATGGCAGTTGCTTTGAAAGGGGGCTTGTGCTGGGAATGAACAGGACCCCCTAGATGGAGAACAAACCACTCCTGATGTCGTTTCCTTGCTCTGCAGAAAGAGAAGCCGCCTGTCGTGTCTGTGTCCACTGTGGACTACGGTGTGCTGGAATTTCAGAGGGACCAGCACACGCAGGCACCCCCTGAGATGCAGCCAGCTGACCAGACTGAATACGCCACCATCATCTTCCCAGAGGAGAARCCAGTTACACCGGAGCGGGGAAAGAAAAAACAGCACCAGAGAAGTGGTCAGGTGCAGCTACAGCCCTGCTGAGGGGCTGGGATCCCACAGGGCACCTTCTCCCATCCTTGTGCTGCAACAGCCTCCCTGAAAACACCCAGCCAGGAGTGTCCTGCACTGGTGCCCTGTTCAGGCAACTACCTGCCCTGCCACTGCTGTGTCCAGACGGGCACAGCTCCTCCCGCCTTCTTGCTCCAGACAGTTTGCAGCTATGGAAAAATAGCWTGCAGGGACATGCAGAGGTACCTGCTGGTGGAGGCACCTGATGTCCCTCCCAGGCACGGTGGCCATTGTACGAGTACAAGGGAGTGAGAAAAGGTCCCTGCCAACTTGTACTGCTGGCATCCAAAGGCCTTCTAAAGGCAGGGAGCATCAGACAGGGGCAGAACAGGGATGCTGACAGGTGCCTGTACTGAAGATCATGTYTTATCCTTGGTTTTCTGCCTCTACTCATCACTCACTCCCAGCATCTCTCAGGAGCAGCCACGTTGCTTCCTTTGCCTGGGTCCACATCCACTCGCAATACAAAATTTGGGGATAAAAATGCCTCTGAGCGCAGAGGCATGAACTGAAATGACTCCTAAGGAGATGCACTGACACAGTTGCCTCTACCAGCCAGCAAGAGCCTGAACTTACTTGAGCAGAAGAAAGTGGCCCTTGCCACATTGCGCTGCGGACTTGTAGCGCCAGAGCAGAGACTTCCTGCTGCAGACCTATTTAGAGATTTGTGGGAAAGAGACAGTTAGTTTCCTATGTTTCCAGGCAATATCCTCCTCTGGCAGAGGGGGAATCTGCCCATCTGTCCGTGGAGGAAGGCAGCCAGCCCCAGGATGGCGATGCTCTTCCTTGCAGAGCCCTGCGTGAGCCCGGCATCAGTTGGGAGTCACTCATGGTGGCTGCCAGCCCCCGTGAGAGAAGGATCCAACCCAGGTGGGGATGAATAAAGGATTTCACGTCCCGGGTGTTTGTTGACTTGTGATGGCAAGTGCGTGGGCAGGCAAATAACGACTCTCAGCAGCGCTGAGATGAGAGCCGGGAGGCAGCAGTGTCTGTTGTGGTTCCTGGGCCTCTCTGTATGAGAGGCAAGCTGCTCTTCTATGAAGTTACTCTTAATAATTTAGAGAATAAGCTGCTCTTTTTCTCTCCCCMCTGTCTAGGCAGAGGGATATGTGATCCAAGCTGGCTCTGGGTATAGACAGGCACAGACTGGACTTCTCTTGCAGGGCTTATATTGGGGGTTCACCCMTCCTGGCTGGGGACAAGTGTCCCTAGCTTGCCTAATGGCTTTGCTGCCATCACATGTGGCTAACCACACAGTGCCATGTTGAGAGAGCCCTTGGCATGTCCCAGCGCTTTCAGGCTCCTAATTTCCATTTTCCTCTTGAAAGTGGTGCTGGGGACATGCAACCTAACCAAAACCACACAGAAATCAAAACAGAAAGAAGAAACAACTGCTAGAGACTGGAGACACCCTGGGAAAAAGTGGGTTTGGAGGCAGAGACCTACCAGGGAGACCATGAAACCATGCCGAAACAAGCAATAATCACTTGCACTTTACAGCTTAGCAGCATTGTCAGCAAGTTTCTTTTTTTCYCCTCACCTCAGACTAAAACTGGCACAGCCACAAGAGCCAGCTCACACGTTGGGGGAAGATGCAAGGAGAGCAACGCAAAAGAATTTCTCCCCGTGAGAGAATCCAGTTTTGAGGTTTGCCAGCTTACACAGGACAAACATCCATCAGGGTTGGCTTACATCTTTCCTTGGGACGTGACTGTAAGTTTGGTGACATCTTGCAGATTCCTGTGCCCCTCAAAACTTGCAATAGGCACCTCCACTAGTGCTATAACTCATGTAACATTTACTTGGGTCAACGTGCAGCCAAACCCATTGGGACTTTTTGCAAGAGCAAAACCTGCCTGGTGGCTCAGCCCCAAACAACTCTCCCAAMAGTTCTCCTAAAAATCCTCTGCCTTGCTTTTAATAGCCAGCTGGGTTAGATTTGCCTGGTTCATCAGAAAAGCCAAGGCAGAAGAGAGCTGCAGCGAGTGAGAAGTGGGAACTCAGTCAGCAGTTTTGTTTTGGCTTTCCCGTAAGACACGGCGCACGCAAGAGGTGGGTCCTGCTTCACTTTTTCCATCCTGCCTCCCGGGCAGCGGAAGAAATCGGAGATACTGGGTGTKCTGGGCGCGCGGCTGCCGTTTGCTCAGCGTCTTTGCAACACCCCAGCTACAGCCRCAGCCCCTTCTGCTTGTGGCAAAGGGTGGCCTGCGGTTGCTGGGAGTGCCCCGAGCAGCGGGCAGGGCTGGGGCATGGCAAAAGCAGCCCTACCTGTCATTAGAATTGGTTGACCATCTGCCCCACAGCCATGTGTGTGTGCCCAGACCACCTAGGAGCTTGGCTGAGATCCTGCACTTTTAGCTACTGCTTGTTCCCAGGGTGAGCTCCACACAGGATGCAGATTCCAGACCCCCAACTGCACATCCCTAGACCAAGCAGTGCTCCAAGAKGAGTGTCAGCATCTCCATCTCAGCATCCTGCTCTGGGCTGGGGAGCTGAGCATGTGAGCACTCAAGCCAGGAGCAGCAGCTCCCATTTTTGACTCTCCTTCTAGTCTGGTGGTGGTATCTGTTCAGTCTTTTGACCCAAACCCTCCTGCTCTGTGCCTTTGCCCATCTCTGCACTCCTACAACCTGGCAGGGTAATATTTGTACCCTTGGCAATGTTACATCCCTTTTCTTTGCTCTCAAATTAAGCAGGAGCATCTCATTTCCACTTACGATGCTAAGGTGCAGTTAACATCAGATTTTCTTGGAGGGCTAATACATCAACTTCCAAAGTTGATGCTCACCAACTGCTTTGGATTTCACAGCTTACACCAAGAAGTAGCTGGGCTAGGGTGAACCTGAGAGCAGTATGGATCAGGAAACAGCAGATTCTGGTCTTTCTGCCTCAACTGCTTTGCAGTGTTCTGGAGGGCTGGACTCCCCAGAGGTGGATGGCATGGTTTCGGAGGGCTTTGGTTTAGACTGCGGACAGGAGGTCTGTGGCAGAGAAGTTCCCCACTTTCCCACCTATGACTTAGACCTTGCTTCAGCAGCACCACAGCTGCTGGAACTATTCCATGCACGTAAAAATGGCTATCCATAGCAAGGCTAAAAGTAGGGCCTAAGTCTGCTCCTTAGCATCCCACTTCAGAAAAGMTAGGCTAATGACAGTGCAAATGGGAGAAGAACAAGCTTCTGTAAAATTCAATAGCTTCTAGACCTGACTTTTCCTTGCTCTCAGTCCTACATACAAACACATACCTGCAGTCACATACCCACCTTGATGCACGGGTCAACCTTTGGCCAGTCCCAGCTACTCTGCCCACGTGCTGCAGAACGGAAGCTCTTGCAAATATGCAAACAGCTGGTGTGCCACCAAGGTGATGGTTGTGGTCGCTAAAGCTGCTCTCCATTTCCTGTGTACTCTAGTCTGTCAGTTAGTGCAACCGCTTCCAACCACAGATACCCCGAGCTCCCCCGATGAGGGGGACGATGAAAGGGCTACCACCAAAAAGCAACCAAAGTTGCTTTGTCAGCTTCCAGCCTCCTGTGACCAAGTGTCAGCTGGGGTCTCCACCTTGAGAGAGCAGAACTTGCTGACAGCCCCAAASCCAGTCCTACAACAGGGTCTTGCCTACCAGGAGATGGTCAAGTCCTCCAGGGAGACTTCAGGGATCTTCAGCCTGTTTTCCAGGAACATCTGCAGGAAGTTCAATGTGCAACTTTTGTTTGCCTTAGACCTAAGCAAATCGATATCCCAACACACAARCTTAAGAACCAACTGAGCCTTTAGCAAGGAGCTTTATCTCTTTATATACACCTGCCYTTGATTAAAGATGATTTGGGACACCTGTGGGCAACCATTTCTTAAAGTAATCCCAGCCCAAAAGTTTGATTTTGAGAGAACTAGGCAGGAAGGTGAAGTTTTCTTCTGCTGCTTGCATCAATCCCTTTGAGGAGAAATGCGCAGTGACATTGTGAAGAGCTTTTTCTGCAAAATTAGACATTGCATCTGCCTAGAGGAGAATGGCCAGTAGGGTCATGTGTGATAACACCATCCTGTTCATTTTCAAGCCAACATACTGACAGTAGCCCTCTCATGGGAGGCTGGGAGGTTTTGGAGCTGAGCTTTAGTTTTGGTGAGGCTTGGCTGGAGCTTGAGCAGGGTGTGCATGGTATTGGCCTCTCAGGTTTATGGGGTGATCTCTGGGTGGGACTGGTCTGTCAGGTATTTGGGGACGGATACATTTCTATATCCTTGTCTCACTGGGATAGTGCCTGTTGGGCTGCAGACACCTGCTGAGGGTAAGCTGGCACGCACCCCGTGTTTGGTGTCGGTGGGAGGGTGAAGCTCACAGGGAAAGTTGCCAGGCTTGTAAGCATAGCCAGTCTGCACAGTCCTAGAGGGTCTGACCTGTCCAGACCCACTGCATTTCCCCCATCCTTTCCCATAGGGAGTCTTGCCCTCCTGCCTTTCACCTAGCATGCCGTAGGCTTGCAGAACGTTTCCATTTCCTCCCGCGAGCCTCATTTTGCTTTCTCTAGTTTTGCTTTGAGTTGGCTCCATAGTTTCTCATTCTCTTTCTTCCTGCCTTTGGCAGGATCTGCTGTTTGAAGCGGGAAAACAGCCAGGTGGGACTTGCACTGGAGATCTTCTCACTGCTGGCCTCACGGAAGGTGTTACTATGAAGATGATCATGTCTGGAAAGGATTTGGTGGCCACTGCTTGTCCCTAGGGGACATAGGAATCACTTTTAGTGGATGGCAAGATTTGTCATTGATAATGGCAGGCTTGCAGCAGAAGACAGGGGTGCAGAGAGTTGGGGCAGAATGGKAGCCTATGAGGACAAGGACACCCAATTCACCCTCTGCTTCAAGGAAAGGAAAAAAAAAAAAGAGGATCTATGACATCAATTCTTTGATGAGGATTCTATGATTCTATGACCTGAGAAGTAATAAATGAGACAACCAGCCATTAGCACCTAGAGAACCACTGGAAAAAAATAGTAAGACACGAAATCGGTAAACGTAGAGAGACAGCGTTGGGGCTGAGAACTCAGATTTAGCAGGAACAAATAGTGTAAAACCAACCTAATTTCTTTCTCACTAGAGTGACTGGCTGGGTAATGCAGGGAAATCGGGAGCGATACTATCTTCATGCAGCCTTACTTTACATTTTCATAAACAAATGAGAAAATTGGAAATTCTCACACTGTGGGTGGATGGCTACCTATTGAACTGTATCCCAGAAACTGTTGTCAGTGGCTTGCAGGCAGATAATTCATGTTGAGTGTCTCTGGGAAAAGGAAATGCATAGCTCAAATGAGGGCAGAAAGCAATTTAGGAAGGGTGTGGGACCTTCTGGGAAAAGGGCATAAATCACCTCAATGAGCTGCAGAAACTAGCAATGTACCCCCTTCCCAAAGAAATTCCAGAAAGACAAGCACAAAACCTTCATGGTAGTGAAAAAAMAATGTGTGGAGCCAAACCAGGGTATCACTGGCACTGGCCAGGCTCTGAAATGCCAAGCAGTGGGACACGGAGAGGAGCTGTGTGCGCAGTGTTGTTGGGGTGTCACTCGTGGCCCAAGGTCCTGGCTGTAGCACCAGCTTCCCCGTCCCTTGCGGGGCTGCGTCTCTGCCAGGGACCCCAGCAGGGGCCTTGTCAGCAGCGTGGGAACTTCATCTCCAGTGTCTGAGCTCGAAACCTTCCCCGGAGCGCCTGGCCGGCTCACCCAGGGGTGTGCGTTAAAGTCACAAATAATTTCAGGGGATGTGAAAGTGGCAGGGAAATTACCACCCGGCTGCGCTGTGTCTTCGCCTCCTTCAAGCATCACTCCACACCAGGAGAAGTCCCTGCCGGAGTACCGGGATGCAGGGGATGAGCGGGGTGCATCCAGGGACCAGGTTTGTCCCTGTTCCCCACGGAAGCCAGGCCGCATGGGCAGCCACAGGAACGCCTTTATGCCAAGGTGGGTGCTGGCAAGCGGCAAGGCTGGCGCTGCGCCGGCAGGAGCGCGCCGAGTTCAGAGCCCTTTGGTCGCTGTGGGCGGCTCCGGGAAAGTCCCTCGGGTGACAGCAAATCGAAGGCTCTGACAGAGGGAGCAGCGCCGGCTCCTGCTCAGAGATGACTCCAAGGACTCAGCGCAGCCCGAGTCATGATTTGAGTCGTGTTCCCATGACGTAGCAGGGCGCTGATTTCCACGGCAGCAGCCTCTCCGTGGCGGGGCTCAGCTCCGTGCCATGGGCTCCCCGGTGCTGAGGAAGGAGCACGCTGGGGAGACAGCCTTGGTGGAGGGAGGGAGGAAGGAAAGGAAGGAAAGGAAGGAAGGAAGGAAGGAAGGAAGGAAGGAAGGAAGGAAGGAAGGAAGGAAGGAAGGAAGGAAGGGAGGGAGGGAGGGAGGAAGGAAGGGGCTGCCACCACAGGTTCTCCAGATGAAGCCATCAGTTTGCCTGAGAGAAGGACTGCTTCCCTGGGTCCTCCACTAAAAATAGCTCCAGGTGTTTCATACAGATGCATCTGCCACTGAAGCAAATGAGGGAATTAAAATCTTCCTTGACTCAACCTCTTCAGTGTAAATCTGGTCCACTAGAACACGGGGGTCCAAGGAGAAGGGCAGATGCTATACTGCAAATGACTCCATCGTGGTCACCCTGTGCCTAGTGGCTCTCCTGCCYTGGGCCCTGAGACACAGCAGGCAGAGGATGCTAACTATGAAGATCACCACCAGCACTGAGGATTGTATTTCCAATTCCGCCAGGAGCAAATAGCCAAGGCGCCCTGCCAACCTGCAGTCCTTACCTCTGCTCCCAGGGTCTGTAGGGCATCACATGTGGCTGGTGCTGTTTGACACCTCCTTGTCACCGCTGCTGCCAGCTGCTGTGAGCCATTGCTCCGCTCCGCGGAGGTGCCAGGCGCTGTGGCACCATGTGCATCCTCACCTCCCCCTTCCCCTGGACACGGTATCAGCAGGTGACATCCCTCTCTGGCACTGGCTTTAGCTGGGCTGAAATACATGGGTCAGAGCCAACTCTGAATTCGTGGAGTGCTCTTTCTTAACTGAAGCCCTTGAGCGTAACGTCTGGACCAGCTGCAATGTGGGGGCCACCACTGTTCTCACTTGCAGCCACATAAAAATCAGCCTGAGCTTTGACTGGTGGGTGGACAGTTTTGGTCCTTTCCATTTTTTTTTTTTTAATTTCTTTTTTCTGCTTCAGGGTCTGAAATGCATCTGCCTGCCTTGAAATTCTTGGCTGTGAGCACCCTTTGTCCTTCACAACTTCAGGCTATAGTCATGCCATTAAATGATACTCCACCAAGATGTGCCTAACTCCTCACCAGCACAGACACTGGCACCCACTGCCCGTAGCTGTTGTCTGGCACTATTTAATTCACTAACCACTGGTGGCTTCAGCAGGTCTCACTGCCCCCAGCAACGTCTGCCACAGACCAGCTCTAAGGCAGGGCTAAGCTCAGGCTCTGCTGCTTGGGGTCTCCTGGACTTCTGGCCTATAGGTCGAGCTTGAATGACTGCCATGGGGATATGCTGCATTTAGTCATTATGAAGTATCTTCAGTCTGATTCTCAGATCCTTCTGCCCTATTGAAACAGATGTCTTTTATGCTGCAGGATTTATTATCCTACAGTCTTTAAATTAAATGCTTCTGGGATCTTGCCTGAATGTCTGGGATGGGAACTTGCTGCTCTGGAGCTTGACCCAAAGAGCTGAGGTGGCTTCACCCTCAACAGCCACCTGACCCATCTCCTTGGAGGCTGGGCGTGTTCCACCAAGTCAGGAAACGGGGTGATCTCGCGGGGTTGGTACCCACTCTTTGCACAGATTGGTCCCCTCCACAAGCTTCAGGCGAGATGAGATGGTTTGCTTCCCATGACAAGCTGAGGCTTCTTGATCAGACCCCATATCTTCCCCTAATCTCTCTCTCGAAACCAGCTCTCATCTGCACCCCTTCCTAACTTGCTTCCTATCCTGCATTGCTCACCATGGGATGTCTGGAGGGATRTGGTCATCCAGCATCCTGCAGAAGCAACAGTGGGGAGGTCAGACGTTGCCCAGCAGAGAGAGCTGAGGTCCAAAAGAGCTGTGTGCCAGCAGCCCTCGGTGGCTCTGCCAGCTCTCGCCACGGCCCACGCCGGCCTCGCGTTGCTGCTGTGCACCCGGCCTCTTTCAGTTCTGTGTTTGGCACCGGCCTCCCYGACTTTCCACTGCGCAGTTTCATATCAGGCCTCTTCTGCTGGGGTTTGCTGAAAGATCTTGAAAACAGCCCCTGTTCAGGGGCAGCTCTCAAGAGCAATAAGGCCACTTGGGCTTATCAGCTGCTGAGGCTTGCGTTTTTAGTGGGTTTCCCTCCCATTATGCTGTGTGGGGCACAGTCTCTGCTCATTTCCACCAGTTGCCATCATTTCAGTGGTCATGGCCAGCCACAGGAGTCTGACATCATGAGACACTGACTGCAGTGAGGCTGCAGTGAGGTCCTCCCATGCCCATATATCATATGCAGAAACATGTGGGGCTTGGGAAGACCTTGCCTTTGCTTTGGGGGACATTCTGTCTGTCCGACATTGATGCTGTGTCAGCAGAGCCTGTTGGTGCAGGAATCAGGAGAGGGCATCATTGAGCCCAGGGGAGCAAAGGTTCCCCTTCACAAGCACAGCTTGACTTTGAGCCCATGAGGGAGCAAAAGTCCGGGAAAAGAAAGTTACTTGCATGTAGCAGCGCCTAGAAGTTGCTGACCTCGGTCTGGGATCCCTTGGTGGACCCTCATGCCAGCCACTCCTCCAGCTTCAGGAAAGACCATGGAGATCTGGCAGAACATTTTTATGGAGAAGTTGAATAAAAAACATATAACAGAGCCATGGAAACTTCTAGAGGACAACACCATCCAGGTGAACATCCTCAAGCCTCGCTGGACAGAGCACATGCAGCGCTCTGTGTTCGGGAGGTAAGAGACTGGCAGGGGGCTGGCTGACCTGGCTGGTGGATCCATTCCCCTTCATCCCAGCTCGTTAAATGATACTCAACCAAGATGTTGAGGCAGCAGAGGGGCTGCCTTGGCCTTTCTCAGTATTAATTTATAGGAAATGAAAGGGGCAGTCTGGAGGCGGGTGGGGATGGGTGGGGGATTCCCACTGTGTTCCAGACTTGGAAGGCTCATTGCCAAACTGAAGAAAAACACGGTAAATGGAGGGGAGGAGCAGGAGGCATCTCCAGCAGGCTGAAGTGCAGCTTGTACTGGGCCAGAGCTTCTTGTTCTTTCTGCGACACAAATGGTTCCTCCAGCAGGCAAAAGAAGCAAACCTCCATAGCTGACCAATTAATGGATTTCTCCTCCCTTTCCATCTGGRCTCTCTGGGTCAGTTCCGTGCATGGCTGATTCGGGAAGGAAGAYGGACTCCTGGTTTCCCCTGAAGTTTCATGGGAAGCTGTCTCGCCCTGAGGCTTTGTGCCTTCTAGGGTTCTCCATGCACAGTGCTCCCACCTCCAAAACCTCTGGTGCAGCAGGGCAATGCCAGTCACAGAGAAGGGGCTGCAGAGTGTGTACACAGCCCTTCATCCGTGGCACCCTGCGGCCATGCAAGGGAGGACAGGAGGTGCAAAGAAATGCAGGAGTTGTGCTGGGAAGGGATGTAGAGGGATGTTAAGGGAAGATGGATGGCAGAAGATGAGGAGATGGGCAGGACACTCAAGCTGCTGGGACACAGGCCAGGCAGGGATGCTGGGCAGTTTCTGCACCTACACCCTGGCCACAGGATCCTGGAGGGGAGAGTGACCCCAGCTCAGTGATATAGATGCAAAAACCCACCCAAGCTGTTCAGAACAGCAGGCAGGGAGCAGGCAGCAGGAGACAGCAGCGGCTGCTGTGCATGCTCTGAAAGAGAAGCTATGGGTTACACCCCTTTCGACACCCCAGGACGTCTTCTCACCTGCCTGCAGCCTCCGCCCACACCTTCCTTCTATTTTTCTTCTTTAATTTCCACGGGCCCCAGGCTTCGGGCTCGCTTTCCGCTGAGCTGTGCAGTGCAGGCACAGGTGAGACTGGCAGCCATAGCCCCCATGGAGCTGGTTCCTGTTGCTTCCCTCCTCAAGCACCTGGTTCCTGGCACCAGGGCTCAGACAGACTAGGAAAAGGGGATAAGCTGGTCCAAGCAGGCAACCCTGGTCCTAAAATCTTTAATGCTGGGGCCAGCCCTAATCTCACATATATGTTGATCTGGCCAGGCCAGTATTAATGCTGACAGGGGTAGGACAAGCTGTTGGTCAAGTGCAAAGTTGCGCTTTGTGAAACTAATACACGAGCCCTGATGCCTACTGAGTGCACTGGAGGCCACTGGCCCAGCACACGGAGCCAAAGATGAGTTTCTTCTGTCCTTGCCCTGCCAGGTTTCAGTGCTCCAGGTGCTGTCACATCTGGTCATCAGCCAAGGTGCACATCCTGTTCCACATGCGCCGGAGCCGAAGCCGGAGCTCAGGAAGAGTGCGGATGAGAATCTTCCGCCAGGCATGCAGGCAGTGCCCTGGTGGCCTGCTGGAGGAGCCCAGCTTCAGCCAGGAGAGCTTGGCCAGGGTCCTGGAAAATCTGGTGCTAGCGATCCTCCAGGAGTGCTACCATGTACCGGTGCAGGCCTCGGATTTCCTTGAAGTGATTGTGGAAGCGCAGRCAACAGGGCCGCATGAGAGCAGGCGCTGCGAGGCCTGCCAGCTCGGGGTTTGCCAAAGGCCAAGGCCCGTGCCGGCTGCCTCAAAGCGGGTGAAAACGGGCAGCACCCGCGGAGATCAGGGCCCGAGGCAGCAAGTGACCCCGACACGCTGCGTGCCTTCCTTCAGCAGCACCTCGCGCTGGAAGCGTTACTGCTGCGTCGGGGTCTGCTTGCTCTGCGTGTTGGCGTTGCTCCTCTTTCTTACTGTTTATTTCAACATCAACTAGAGCCTTTTGGAGCTTGCAAAGGGAAACCCAGCGTGATGACTATGGGCTTGGGATACTGAGCATTTGGATAAGTGGTTCTCCACAGACACCTGCCCTTTGTCTTTGTTCCCGAGGGAAGTTGGGTGCATCTGATAATTTGCTATGGGACACACGTGGCACAAAGACATCCTTTAGCACTCTGAAGTGAAGGGCATGACAGGCTTACAAGAATAAAATAAGCCTCTCGTTCTTAGCCAAAGGCTGAATCTGTATTTTTTACTTTCTCCAAGCCCTTCCCCAGGTATGTGTGAAMGGCTTGTCTGGAATCTTGGGGCCATCATGATGGGTCAGCTGGGCCGGTCTCAGCATTCAGGGCAGAGGCATCCTACTGCTTCATATTTGCCCTCCCCTGGTTTTGGCCTTGGAGAAATTTGGCTCCCAAAGCAGCTGAAGGGTAGCTAGAGCTGGAGGTTTGCTGCAGACTCACAGGGATCAGGTGCCCATGGATGGTGGTGCTGCTTTGTGTACAGGTGCATCTGYCCCAACCCTGGATGCTGACGGGTGTGCGCTGTGTCCCTGGAGACTCCGTTGGCCTTCAGTAATGCCACGGGATTTCAGGCATGTTGAAAAACACCTGGCAAACACAAAGCCCACCAACTTGACYGTCATTGTGTGGCCAGGCTGCAGCAGCTCTCTGGGGCTTTCCTTMCTCCCTGTGCTGCCTTTGGGAGTTGCTCCACCTCCCCGAGGGACTGGCACTGTGACCATGTTGCAGCCTGGCCACAGCTCTCGTCCCTGGCAGGCATGTTTCCAGGCCACGTTTCCTTCTAGGGGTGCAAACCAATCACTCTGCCAAAGGGAATTGCCTCCTCGTACTGTTTATCTTGGTGTTACCCTGCACAATTGTGCAAAGGTGAACTAAAGCTAAAACAAAATCAGGCAGTAGTCACCTGACTGCTTAGTAATTGCTCTCACTTCCATAAAAATTGAAAATCAGATCAAGCCAGGACAAGTCCAACAAGTCGTGAGGCCCTACCCTGCCAGGTCAATAAAAAAGCCTTTTGCAAGTCATGGCAAAATTGTATTTATGGGCTACAGAGTCTGGGCAAAGGAGAGGCTACTGATTCCTAAATGCTGCTCTTCACCCTGCGAAGCTCAGGGAAGATRTCACAGAGATGGTAGGAAATCTGCTGCCCCTCCAGCAGCCTGATGCTCCTCAACCCGGAGCAGAGCTGCTCAACCTGGACTCYTCAGTTCCTGCAGCAGAGCTGCTGGGCTCCTGCACAATGGCCCCATGGGGATGGCATGTCCTAGAAAACCTCGGGTTAATTGCCCCGTGCTGTTGGACACCTTTGTGCAGCCTCATCATGCTTTGCTTTCCCTGACTGTAAGACAGGGATTCCAGCAGGGCACTCGACTCCTGCAACACTGAGGTCCAAGAGTTAGAGCTTGCCATACGACCGAGGCTGATGTCCTGCTTGTGGCAAGGCACCAAGGCTATTGCTTTTGCTTGTCTCGGATAATCCCGCTGGGAATGTTTTGCCAAGGGGAGAAAAAGCAGGTCAGATCCTATCTTTAATGCCAGCCAGCCTCTCTCTGCTGGGAAATGAACAGCCCAGGTCTGAGCAAAGGCATCCTGACTTCCTCAACTCTGACTTTGCAAATGATTTGATGCTAAAATTGGATGTGGTAGAAAAAAAAGACATGATTTTGTGGGTGGATTAACTGAAGAAAGATGAGTGGATGGAAACAAGTTAGCCAAATCCAGGATCCTCGATGTAACTTCTACGGAGTCAACCTGTGGCTCACACAACCCACGTGCTCTCTTGTCTATCTCTGTCATAGTCCTTTATTACTTACTTGGGATTTGCTTCATCCTCACCTTGTTGGTGTCAAAATCGCCTTTATTTTCATATGTAAAATCTGAAAGTTAAGAGATTTAAAAAAAAAAAAAATCAAGAAAACCCTGTATGATGCACGGTCCATGTTGATTTTGCTTCCTAAGTAGCCCATCMTGCTCATCCCATCATCCCAATGACTCTCCTCCCTCCCCAGAGCCTTCCCTCCTCCCTTGTGGATCCAGCAGATGGAGCTGCGAGATCTCTGGATCCCAGCTCCAGCGTTGAACTGGGACCAGCRACTGGCCAGCACTGGGATATAGTACCAGCCCTCCCCGTGTTCAGGGTGTCCTATCCTTATCCTTGCGAGGATCACCRCAGCAACCTCTAGGCAAACCCTCTGGGGACATTTTTCCTGTAAGGATAGAAAACACCAAACCTGGATTCAGAGACTTTATGACCACTGCAGTGACACCCCCAAAACAGATATTACTTGAGCAACACCCAGCCTTCAGGAAGAGGGTGCAGACTCCATAAGCAGTTTAAAGGCATGGGGATCTCCATGGGAATGACTGCAAAGAGGCTGGAGATCGTGCGCCATCCTGTGCCTGGGCAGAATATCTCTCCTGCTCTCTGTCAGCATCGTGTCATGAAGGCAGAGATAGGGCCAAGGTTCTTGCTGCTCTTGCCTGCAGCCTTCTTTTTTTTCCACACTGAGGTTTTCCCAGCCCTACTCCATCATTTCTGGCCACATGCAGCCTCCCAAGCCACCCAGCAGCTGAGGGCAACTCCCTCTCTCAGGTGGAGACCTCATCTCTGCTGGGGTCCTTGGTTTTTTGTCTGTCTCTCTCTGCTCTTTCAGCAGGATAGAGCCACCTCTCCGCCTGCTTGATGCCCTTCCCACCCATCCTGAGCTTTTCCACCTACATTCTCTCCTGCAGATGCTGCTTTCCCCCAGGTCTCCGCTCCAAAGTCTGTCTCCCGCATTCCGTATGTTGGGGGGCTCCTCTGTTCTTTGCTCCGTTCCCCGTGCATGTGTGGCTGCCTCGGCTCCTTCCAGCTCAGCCTAYTCTGGTGTTCAGCTCTGCTGTTTTCGCAAGCGTTTTCTAGCAGRCCGCGCTAGGAGCAAAGCTCTTCTTGCCTCTTGGTTCTTTTGGAGCCTGGAGCGGAACCCYGCAGCTCAGTGCTGTGTGTGGGGCTGCTGTGGCTTGTGGCTGGGCTGCCTGGCAAGTGCAGCAGCGCAGACACAGCACGCGGGGCTCAGCCCCAAGGGCCTTGGGCAGGCGGTGGCTGCGCTGCTCTGCTGCCAAGTCTCCGCTCACTCCTGGCACTAATGTCTGGCCAGGGATAGGCAGACCTTACCCAGGGGGTGCTTCCCTGCTCTTTCATTGCGGTCAGACTCACGCATTGCTGTCTCCATTCTTGTCTTGAAGAGCGGCTCTCACTGTGCTGGCAGGCTGCAAGGCACCAGCAAATGCAGGCTCTGCTGTTCTCCTGTTCCTCATCTGCTCTCCGTTCCTGGCCCTCCCTGCAAGGAGCAGCAGTGACCGCAGAGGTGCAGGGGGAAGGGTCTTGGTAGCCTGGCTGGTTGGAGAGCAGGGCATGGGGGCTGCACTGACTGGGGATTTCACTGCWGAGCTAATGAAGGGAGGAGAAGGAAAGTATTTATGAGTGATCCCTTCTGGGGCTGCAACATTTCCTAACATGCCTGGGAGCTGTCTAAGCCCAGATCCTACAGCTGATGGTTTAATACCCAAGGGACGTGCTTTGCTTTTGGTTTTGCTTTCTCCTCCCCTTCATCCTTCTGAAGYCTTTCGGCCTCCTAGGAATGAGCCAGGCCACGCGCCCTCCACCCTGCTGCCCGCTGAGAGCCCAGAGGAATCCGGTGGAGATCAGTGAAGTTATTTCAGATCTGTGTCCTAGGAAAATGGAGCTCAGGAACCCAGCTCCAAGTGCTGGGTCCTGGCACATGGAAGAAAAGAGTTCCCATGGTTTTAAGCTCTCTCCAAGGGCGGCATTCTCACAGCCGGTGATGTGGAGAAGAGATCACCAGCAGAGCTGTGTCCCTGCCTCAACCTCCATCTGTGCTCGCCGGTCGAAGCAAAGCTGATTTGCTGTCATTAGCAAAGAAGCTGCTCTGCAGCAAAGACACCCCTCAGCCCATGCTCAGTGCCCTGSCAGTTCTCCCCTTCTCGGCAAGCCCTGGGCTGCTGCTGGGTCGCTGGTAGCCACCGTTCCTCATCCTGGCTCGAGCAGGGATGAAGAGCACGGGGCAGTGGTTAGACATGGCACGAAGTTTGACTTCATGACACAGAGCATGTCATCAGTCATGGCTCTGTGGAGCTCTGTGGAGCTTGGCACAGGCATCGCTGCATGGGCTCCTTGCAAGGCAAGCTGTGTTCCAGCCAGCAAAAGGGTTGAGCTTGAGTCGTGCCTTGAGTCCTTGCTGGCACCCTGGGGTCTGGTGGCTGCAGTGATCCCACAGTGTCCCAGTGTAACTGCTGTGTCAGTCTGGCACAGGGCTTGAAATGGCARTTTGCTCAGCCCATGAAAACTGGAGATGGAGAAGAGCCAACAGACTGTCTCCAGCAGAATTTAGCCCTGGAAAGAAGCTCGTCTGGAGCTCAGATCTGTTCTGTCAGCTTTGTGGAACAGGAAGTTTGATGGAGGAGAGTGATGGGGTCATGGGCCCGTCTGGAAGGGCCACTGACACAGAGCACAGACAGAGGCAGCCTTGGAAGCAACTAGGGCTCCACAGTGTCCCAGCAGCAGGAGGAGATGGACAGGGATTAGGGACACCCATGTGAAGCAATGAGCTTGCCTTGTCTTCCTGATTCTCCCCATCCAGCCTCTCCTGCTTTCTCGGAGATCACACCCTGTCTTCTCTGGATAACTGTTGGCAGCAAGAAACCAGGTCACCTGCAGCCTTTTACTGAGAAGTGCCACCACCCCTGGCAGGGTTTATAGAGCAGCTGGCATGACACGTTGTGTCATGCACCAGACCCTGCTTTCCCCAAAGCCTCTCTTATTCACTTGAATCAATAGTTCTAACAAAAGCTACCTGCCCAGTTAAACTTTGCACTGCCTTGTTCACCGTGGAAAGCTGACCTATTTCTCTTCTGGACTCTTCTGAACACAGCGGTGTCAGTGCTCCCACGTCACAGCTGGGCAGTGTGGCTGAGCACAGCGATAGTCTTTGCCCAGGGTTCAGTCACAGCGCATTGACTTTTCAGTGAAATTCCTCTGCTCAGCCCTGCAGAGCTCTCCTGGGGAAGGGCTGCCCAGACCTGGAGTGTGGGAGCTGGTCATTTAGCTGTGAGCATCTTCAGCACTTTTCAAACCACTATCTCTCCTTAACGCTGAGCCTCGTGCAGGGAATCATCCCACCACTGCGATGCCCTGCCAGGGCCACGCTCGGTACCAGGCTGTACATTGCCTCCCTCCCTCAGGGTACTGAGGAGTTTGGCACTGCTGTAACTGGGCAGAAAGGATGGCATTAAGCCATGCGAGTTGCAGAATTGCACAGACTAGATCTCTGGAAAAGCCCCTTTTGGACAAGACTTGCTCCCTTGCCACTGCTGCCTTCYTTCACAGAGGACACAACACAACATGACAATGTCCTGTGGTGTATGCAGGGGGTTAAACTCTCTTAAAGAGGGGGCTGAGTTCTCCATGGGGTGCATGCACAGGTGGCACTGGATTGTTTTTGTGTTTTTTTTTTCACCATCCTCCAGTTTAGTGAGAAGAGAAGGTTTTGGGGAATGCMTAGGTCTGTTTGTGTAGGTCAGGGCTCTGGAGCTGACTGCAAGCGGGTCTCACCTCTCCCATGTTTTCAGTGCTGTGCTGTCCGGCCTTTGTAGCAGACATGGCAAGGATGTGTAAGACACAGAGCTGAGCTCAGCACAGRCCACAGGTAGAGAGGAGGCTCACAGACAGACAGCAAATGCCACAGGGAAGGAGCAAGACAGACACTCATGACCAGCCTTTGCCCTTAGCCCCTAAATACCTTCTGTGTAGACTGCAGGCCTCAGAACACGAAATCATAACATACCAAAGTTTTATTTTATCATCAGGAGAAAGGTTACCCAGAACCACTCCTATACGATATCAGGTACTTTACAGAATATAATATCAAAAATGAAAAAACAAAACAAATAAAAAACCTTGGAGTTACACAGCATAGCCATGAGTACAGTTCTTAGCATGTCTTTAAGTTAGACCTGTTCCTTCATCCTCCTGCTTCTCTTCATTCTCTACAAATGACTTTTTGAATGTCAGGCTAAATAGCACAGTAACTCATTCACTTTTGTGCATGACAAAGCTGAAGGAAGAGGAGGACAGGTCCAAAGGAGACTAAATGGATGTAGGAAGGAGAGCAGACACATTCTTTTATGTTGCTGACAGCTATAGAAGGCATTTACTGGCAAGTGGAGATGTCCCTGCTGAAGGAAACTGTGTTCACCTGACTTTGTTCCTTGGCAAGGTTTACTGCTTTTATAAAGGAAGATGGGGGAGATATGAATTGTTACACTACCTTGGCAAAGTGGGCTGAGTCTGGCCCTGGAGCGATTCAAACACCCATAATCCACCAAAAGAGCCACAGCTGAACTCTGGACATCATGAGTAACCTGTAAACTCGCCAGGTCAAGGGTTTTAAAAGCAACCAGAAGGAACTTGATTCCTGAGACAGTGGATGAATTGCCATGCAAGACTGCCCAGAACCCCTAGAAGAGGTTAAATATCAAGGAATGGCTACAGATGGATTGGCTTCATTCCTGTAACTCTCAGTGGCAATAAGTCCATTTGCTCTGAAATGCTTCTGCTGTGAATAAATGTTTGTTATGTACATTTTTCCAGGCGTGCCAGATGTGCTGCTGTCTTGTGTATTGGAAATCTTTCCTTAGGAGGTCTACTGTGGCTGGAAACCACCCTCAGATCTGGTCTGAAGGGAGGACTGGAGAGCACTTGAGGTAATGGAGATGATGAATACGGAAGGGAGGCAAGAAGGTGGGGGCTGGATATGAGGATGAAACTGAGGTCAATCTCTGCTTCCCATCCCTGTGCCCTTTGTGGTGTGCCCACCCGAACATGGTAGGTAGAGTTCTCCACTGGGTTGGTGCTGTCTCGGCAGCATGATGACATAATATCTGCTTGAAGCCATGGCTGAAGGTTAATATGGAAACATCCTGATGTCCCCAGGGACATTTGTTTGCAGATAAAATACTGGCAACCGTCCAGTGCTGTCTCACTACTCCTCACATGAAAATGATGTCACGCAGTGTAGGGGACCCGTGAGGCCCAGGCCTGCTCTGCTGGGTTTTCCACATTGTCCTCAGCCCTTGTTGTTCCTGCAGTTACCTTTTCTGATGAGAAGAACTAGTGTGAGAGCTTAGGGTGTGGGGGAAATACTCTGTGCACAGGCAAGGCTTAGGGCCTCCTCCATCACTGTGCCTTTGTCATGGCTTGGAGGCAGTCTCTCCGGGAGTGTGGGTAAGCTTTGGAGCTCAGCAGTATGAGCTAAGGAAACTGGCTGAAATCTAGCCCTTTGCTGCCCTTCCCCAGCTCCCTAGCAAACATTTCCAAAGAGCACAAGCAAAGGGATGTAGGACCAAGTGAAACACATGACGGGGAGGGCTGGCAAGGCCTGGAGTGTGGCTGAGCATCGTGGCTACTGCTTGCGAAAGACCAATCTGGAGCATATTAGAAAACAAACAAAAAACAACAAAGCAGCAGCAGCAGCAAGCTGCTTCGTCATTCATCTCTCCAGCTCAGGGTCCAGAAATGTCCACCTCTCAGAAGAGCCTGTTTTCTTCTCCACCCAGTCCACATAGTTGGAGACTTTGGTGTAGACACCATACACCTGCTTGCTGCCGCACTCCTCTGGGCCACCCCATGAAACCAGCCCTTGGGCTACCCACCTGTGGGTCCCCGGGTCCTGAATGACAAAGGCTCCCCCACTGTCTCCCAAGCAAGTGTCCTTCCCACCTTCATAGTATCCAGCRCAGAACATGTTCTCGGTCACACTGTAGTTCCCCGACCGGGACTCGTAGCTGGTCTTGCACTCTGCGTGGAGCACCACTGGGAGTTTGACATACTGCAGGATATCGGACAGTGTCCTCATGCCTGAACTGATAATCTCATCCACAGTGATGTTGGGGTTGGAGATACCCCAGCCAGCCACCAGCCCCAATGTGTTGGGATGAGGCCCCTCCAGCTCGTGCTCAAACTGAGGCAGGCAGACAGGCATGACGTAGTTCCCCATGGTCACTTTCTCCTTCAGCTTGACCAGAGCGATATCGTGGTTGTAATTCTGGATGTCAAACTCCTCATGGAGGATGATCCTCTCTACTGTCCGGTTGACAGCATCCATCTTGTTCCTCACRTCATGGAGGGCAAGATAGACGGTGACATGTTCCTTGGAGACGGGGATAATGGTCTTGTCACGTCGCTGTGAGCGGAGCACATGGGCAGCTGTTAGCACCCAGGAGTCTGAGAGCAGGGCCCCGCTGCCAAACCATTTGTCATTGGGCACCCGGGACATGTCCTCCACTACAATGAGGGCCTGCCAGGGGAAGAAGCCAGGCTCTGCGTTTCGCCCACCAATGATGCGCTTGATGATCCCAGGCAGAGCACGAGCTGGCCGACCACACACTGGAACCAAAGGGACAAGACAGTTACTCTCAGATGAGCAAGGGAAGAGCTGAGAAGCGACATCCCTATAGATTGTATCGCATGGATGGTTGTCTTCATAACCAAATGCTCATTTTTTGTCTTTTCTCTCTGTAGAGAACAACTCTCCTCCCTTTCCYGGTGAATAAAGCCTATCCTCTCTGCCATCCTCACCTCTCTTGGCACAGCACAATTAAGATCTTGAAGAAGACTGGGCACTGCACCTCATCCCCTATGCAAACAGGTCCATGGAAGTATGTCTGGAAAGGGAACATGCCTGTCCTTCTTCAAGGTTTTGCTTCCTAAAGGCTGCCCCGACTTCGCTTCGTGTTTCCCTTGCCTGGTGGGACCATTTCTGTTGTCCATGGTTTGGAAAGGGGCAGTCTATTAATCCTCCATTAGGGCAAGGGGGTGACATCTGTAGACCCTGTGCAACCCTCACTGAAGCTACTCAAGCAAAAAGAGGTAGGTTTTTCTGCRTGCCTTTTGGAGCATGGAACCTATTTGTTGGCTCATAGACGAAGGACAGCAGGGATCTACTCTACAAGCACACCAAGAATTTGATATCAAGGTTATCCCATGTTTTCTGTGGTTGTGGATAATGAGGCATAGAGTAAGGAAGTGCGCTGCCTGGTTTGCCTCTGAGCATCTTAGCCAGGCCCTGGCGTGGAGGAGAGGAGGATCTCAGCATGTCCAAGGTAGCTCCGAGAGGGTTGCGGGGGGCAGGCTGGACAGTGACAGGGAAGGTCACTGCTCTTCCATAGCCAGAAGAGCTCCTGAATCCCAGCAGGGATTTTGCAGCCATATCCCTGCTGGGAGGCAGGCAGAAGGGAAGCAAGAGGAGCACTCTCATCCATCTTGGCCCACAAAGCCRGCCCCAATGCCCACTGTGCTCCCTTGCCAGGGACATGGGATTGCAGAGCCACACAGCAAAGAGAGCCTGTCCCCCTGGCGTYGGGGCTGCGGGCCAGCCTTGCAGGAGCTCACAGTGACTTCTTGTGTCTGGGAAAGCTGAAACTCCCACACTGGGCATGGGAGTTGCCTCTCCATGCAGTTAGCTCCAATGCCTTTCCCAGTGCTGTAGGGAGCAGGAACCGCACTCAGGCAAATAATTCCTGTGTCGCAGCCCAGCCCAGCTGCTCTGCTGCACCRAGCTGAGAGCCATCCCAGTGAGATGATTTTAAAGGAAGCACATCCAGCCAAATATTTATTCTATTAAATTACATATCAAAAACGCTGACCAGGCTGCAAATGCTCCCACTAATGGCATAGGCAGACGCAGAGTGGCCTGGAAGAGGACTTTCTACTGATAGGCAGGCAGCGTGAGACATGAGAAGATCTGAAGAGCAGCTGGCCAGCTGCTGCCTGCAGATCCCAATCTCAGGAGAACGTCACCCTCTCTCTGGGATTTTCCATTTTCCTGAAGTCTCTCTGACTTCTGTCACTAATCAGGAGGTCTGGAAATGGCCCATGAAAGYAACCATAGCCCTAAAAGATGTCCCCATATGCTCCCAGCTCAAATTATTTCAGGCTGAAGCTTTAAGGACGGATGCAGGGAGCAGCTGCTGCAACAAGAGCAACCGCAAGTCTGGTTTCTGAGCTCCATAGGCACTGGGGTGTTTCTTGGGATCCTTCCATGGCCTTCGGATCATGTAACAGAGCTGGACACCCTGCAGCACCAGGTCTTTGTGCCTGGGTGTGCGGGATGCTGCGGTTGCTGTGCAGTGGCTGAGCCCCTGCACCTCTGCAGAGCAGCATCACGGCACATCAGACCTCAGCGAGTGTAACCCGCACCCAAAGCTGCTGCCAGCTCCCCGCCCCGCCTGGCAGCCAGAGCGGCCCCACGCTCAGCTGGGGCCAGCCAATGTCCCGAGGACTTTTGTTTGATCCCAAATGGGCGCCTGGCCTGGAAACTTGCTGGCTGCAAACATTTCTACCACTGCTCAAAGGCTCGAGACTTCTCCTCCCTCGTGAACTGGGGTTTCCTGCAAGGCTTGGAGAGGTGCTAATTAGTGCTGAATGTGGGCACACTGCTAATGGGAGCTGACAGGTAGTGATGCTCTGCCCTTGGCTGCATGGCACACGCCAGCTCTGGTGGCACAGGGCTGACTGCGGCCAGCGGGCTCTGCTCCGGCTGCTGCGGCTGGAGCAGGGGGCTGGAGCAGCCAGGACAGTTGGGATGTCTGCAGCATCCCTGCTGCCTGAGCCTTTATCCCACACAGCAATGGCTTTGTCATGCTGCTCAGAGACACGCTCTGCACCCTGGCCATTGCAGCCAGCACCCAGCAAGCCAGGATAGCAGGAGGCCTGTGTCCCCATCACTCTCTCGGCCATACATTGCAACCAGAGGCAGCRTAGATATAGCCCATGCTCTGCAGTACTGCTGTACCATATGGAACCCAGAGCAGGATCCTTGTCTAGAGAAGCACCAGGCCATGTCAGGCACAGATGTCTCTGCATCTCCCCTCCGCACCCATCCCTGTGGGACCAGGCACCCTCCTCTCACCCCAGCCCCTGGTACCTGGTTGGCAGGACGGCAGCCTGGTGCCCAGCTCCTCGCTCCTCCACACTCCTGATGCATCACACGTGTAGGTGGCTGGAAGAGAGCAAAGTGTTAGCTGGGCTGTGCAACAAGGAGACCCTGACCACCTATCAGGACACTCTGAACACTTTCCAAGAACAGGATGTGATTTTCCTGTAATGTCCTATGTGCTCCTTTCTTTGCGGGGTCCTGACAGTCCTGTCTCTGTGTGCAGGGAGGGATATGCAGCYACAGTTGGTGTCACTGCCCTGTGTCCTCTGGAGGGCTGTGCTCTGCCTTCAGCCTTTCCTGGGAGCTGCTGTCCCATTACTGCTGCCAGTGCTCCATGTGCTAATGAGTGCCTGATGCTTGGGACCAGATGCACAGAGCCAGGGGGTCTGCAGGGGGATATGACCAGGGACACTGGAATGGGAGGAAATCCTTTGGCTTTACTTGCTGAGGGAGGAGGAGGAGGAAGGAGCACTGGATCCTGCACTTGRGCTCCAAGCCACTCCTGTTGCCAGAGCAGGGTTCAAAGGGTGCTGTGGCTTTGCAAAACACCTTGTGGTGTTTCTGTGGTTGTGGACTAGATCGGACACACGGAAACTCAGCCTGCTGTTCACGATCACACACCGATGTGCGCCCACCCGCCCTGTGCCGGGGCACACAGCCTTGCTCCTCTGCTCACCCGTGCTGTTGGGTGCCATGTGGTAATAAGGGTGCTGGCAGTGGTACTGGATGCTGGCCCCGTAGGTGGTCAGGTTGTTCCTGGAGGAGAAGGTGACATAGCCGTGCTCCAGCTCCGGTGGTGCTTTACAGTCGGCAACTGAAAGTCAACACAGAAGGGAGGCTCATTCTCAGSGCAGGTAGTGCTGGGCTTTAGCACAGAGCAGTGGTCCTGCAGGGAGGCCCAGGGAGCCCAGCATCCACCGTCTAGGGAGCTGCAGAGAGTACAACTTAACAGCTTCCCTCCTTCTACAATGTAGTCCATCTCAGCTGGCAGCTGGGACAGGCCAGCTTGGCTGCAAGCAATGAAGGGACCATCTAACCCCCTGCTCCTCTATTGTCTTCATTGTCTGGGCTACTTCTGCACCCAGGGAGTCCCCACAGCCCACTCTGTGTATTGCCTGGAAAGGCTTGGGGCTCSCTGAGGTCTAGGGCTGCTCCTTCTCCACCTCTGCTGCCTCTTGAGGGCTTGGGAGTCACCACTGGCCTGCTGCAGAGGAGCAGAACCATGCAGGAGGACGGGGAAAGCCTCACGCTGTGACTTGGCATAATTAAAGGTTTTGCCTCTCCTGTCTGTCCTAGGCAGCAAGATCAGCCTCCTCTCCGATCTCTGGGAAGGTGGGGGAGGAAAGCCCAGTCCTGCTGAAGTCCAGAGATGCATTTCTAAGCGACATCCTTCTTCTCTAAGCCCCTTCCCYTGCCTCCCTCTCCATTGCATTATCCCTAGCCAGGCTTCTCTGTCCTTGCTGTCTGTCCCCCACCCCACCCCAGACAGGGCAGCACCTCCCTCACTGCTTGACCCCATAGAACCCATCACTGCCCTCCTGCAGAGATGTGGAATGGAGGCAGCACYGCCAAGGACAGGACCAGCAGCATCGCACAGACTGCATCTGACACCGYTCATGCTGGAGCTTCTCCCGAGCCCTGCATTAGTGTGAGATCTATCTGTTGTACCTTTGAGAAGGGAAGAAAGTATAGAGGCAGGTTAGATCCTCGGCGGGATATTCTGGGAATCTGGGAGGACTTTGTATCACCTACTAATGGACAGGAAAAAGCACCCAGGTGTTGAAGGGGAGTGTGTAGCTTGGCTGGTCTGCAGAAGCAGGAGGGGGAATGAGTGGACATGGGGAAGACCCTACATGCTCCATCCCAAGGATATGGGCAGATTTGGCTCTGCTTCACCCACCCTGTTGTGAGCTCAGGGCCTGGTGAAGGCAGAAGGATTTCTAGGTGCTGTTGCCTTTCCCATGTCCTGTCCATGGTATCCTTCTCCCCCCAAATCCTTCACAGAGCTCTCCCCAGCCTCTCCCCCAACACTGTCCCCTCAATCAGACTTGTGCCACCCACCCCAAGAAGGATCCCCCACGGGCAAGATTGTTCTGCCACAATCAGGAATTACCTCGTGGGAGTCCCGGGAGCTGCTGACCGCCTGTGGTGTGGGTGAGAGGCAGTGTGTGCTYGCATGATGCTGTGCAGGGCTCCCATCCCAAAGCACCTGCTCCTTTCAACATGAGGGATTTAATAGGTGATGGGCTGGGGCCTTTTCAGGGAGCAGATTCTATGGGCCAGGAATGATGCAGAGTCTGGGGGCATCTTCTATGTTCAAGAGGACCAGGAGATTTTAAAAAGGACAGTGTGCTGAGGGCAGGAGCCCTAACTCGTCACTCACGGACCAAGATTGACCGTGAGAGAATTAGCTAGAAGCAGCTGCTAGAGCAGCAGGTGATGGGAGAGGGCTGTGCGGGTGCAGTGCAGCTGGGAGRAGGCTCTGGGTACCCGGGACTTGCAGAGAGGCAGAGGAGCGGAACACAGACCCACCAGGGCCCCTGGGTCCCCATCTGCCTTGAGTTTTCCYGCACTCTTCCCATGGTACTTGGGAGCACGATGGTTTGGACTGTGGTTCCAGCCACTGCAGGAGCTATAAGATGCTGAGGTATGCTGGGGTGTGCAGGAAGGAGGAGATCGATGCTTGGGGACCACTGCAGCTTGTGAGTGTGCTCTGGGGCTGTTTTTGGCTGCAGGGGGCTGGTTCACGGATGCACTTGGCTTGCTCCCCCTTTGTGCACCGTGGGCCTGAGGGAGGCCTGAAGCCTGGAAAATGGTCACTTGCATGGACATGCTGGCTCCGTTCTTACCCTGTTATGTCCAGGGACTTGCCCAATAAGGGCAATAAGGGGAGCAAGTTCGAGCCTTCAGGCCATTCCAGACTTTCACCTTGGGAAAGTGGGTGTTTCACGCCAAGCTCCCCAGCGTACATCCATCCCTCCTCTTCCATTTGCCAGGCCGCATCCCAGTCCCTCCCAGTGAGGCCCCCCGACGGACTCCATGGTGCAAGCCCTGAGAGCGCTGGGACACGGGTGAGGTCAGACTCGTGGCTTTGATCTCCTCCGGCTGTGGGTGGCCTGGTGCCAGCTCACACTTCCCGCTGCCAGGCCAGCAGCGGGGAGCAAAGGGGGAGCCGGGAAGAGCAACCTCCCGTGCCCTGGTGCTCAAAGGCACGCAGCCTCTGGTGCCAGCCCGTCCTCTGGGCCTCCCGCGTGYGCGGGGAAGGTCTGTGAGGCGCCAGGACGCTCGGGGCGAGGAGAGGAAGGAGTGTTTCTTATTTGTGACGCTGGGCCAGGGAGGAAGGGCAAGAGGAGGCTAAATCCAAACAACCAAACAAGCGGGCAGCCGTGCGCCCGTGGGCTCTGCCTTGCGCAACGCGGCCTCTGAGGGGAGGCAGAGCTGGGCCGCGGTGTCCGAGTGGAGCTGCAGGGGCGCAGAGGACGTGGCAGGAGGTCCTGGGAGCACCTGGGCCCATCTTTGCAGGACAGAGAGAAAAGGGGGTTCGACTCCAAACTTCTTTCCCCRCTCTGGAGCCGGAGTTAAGGAAGCAGCAGAGGTGGAGGGGTTAAGAGCGCCATGCCAGTTAGACAAGCCGCAGAGGTGGATTTGGCAGCCGGGCCTGAGACAAAGGGAACCTGCCCTGGATCCCGGACAGATGGGAGAGGGGAACCGAGACAGGCTGCCGTCTCGGCGGGGCGGCCAGCACGAGCCTCACGCCGCCACTTGCTCCGAACTGGCTCTTCTCTCTGTCTGGTTGTCGGCTCTATCTGCAGCTGYGCCGAAGGCAGAAGGGAAGGAGGAAAGCAGAGAGAGAGAAAGCCAAATTAGTAGATGAGCGGAGAGAGGCATGCAGGAAACCCGACCCCCAAAACACCAGAAATCGTTAATGAGCAACCCTGTCACCCCAGAAATGCAGCTGCAATGGGCCCCGAGCTGTGGTGCTCCAGTACCAGGAATCCTCTCCAGTTCCTCCACCACAGCAACCTGGGGCAGTGGCTGGACAAGCCGTCAGGGGGTTGGTGCTTTCTCTCATTGAACTGCAGAGCTGGATTTTATCCAGCTTGGCAGAAAATTTATCTTTATTTTTTTTGTTTCTTTCCAAACTATTTTTGCTCATGCTTTGCCTCTTGCAGATGCTCAGGGGAGGTGGGAGGCACCACAGCTTGAAGGCCTGAATTGCCCAGTTAGGGGCTTTTTAACTTTCCAAAAAAGCCCTGGAATTTTAGTGTTGTGATTCCTATCATACAAGAAAGGAGCAGTTCCAGCCTGCCTGGAATCATGTAGGTAAACATTTCAATTATCCTTAAAAAAYAATGCTTTTGGGGTTAAGACTATTTATGTCGGTTTTTAGATTTTTATCCTTTTTTTTTTTCCTAGAAATTGTAATTTTTAACTGATCTCTGCTCAAGCAGAGAGCTGGACAAAATCCATGGGAGACTTCTGTAGTGAGGGCAGTATGACTGGGCAGTTCCCTTTGCCAGGCAGAGACATCCCTGACCCCATAGTTTGCAAGAGGCCCTTTCAGATATGAAATTATTTAGCAAGTCTAAATGCCTCCTACTTTGCATTTTGAGTGAGTAAACATGAATTAAATCTCCAGAAATACTCTCCTAAAYTGGGGTCCTCAGCATCACTAAAATATAAAGAATCTGCCCAGATGGGAAGAGTCTGAATCCCACAGGCTTTGAGTGCATCTATTCCTGCCTCTCTTTGAAGGTCTTGCATTTCTCTTCTCTGGATCAGCCTTACAGTAGATTGTGAAGATAGGAGTGAGTGCCTCCCCAAGGCTGAAGGACAGCAGCATGTGTTTGGGGAAAAGAAAGAAGTGTTCTAGGTGTTGAAGTGTTACTAAGTACTTGAAAAGCACATCTCCCAAGCCCAAGCTAGGAGATGAACTATGTTAGATGAAAGAAGAGATAATGCAAATCCTTTCGACAGGAATCTCCTTTCTTTTATCCCTTTCCTCTTTTTGAGTTTTGTAAAAATCTGGGCAATTTTTCTCAACCCTTTCACTTAGCACATGGTTTGAGCCAGGATCTGGGACCTCTCCAATGCCTTTGATCACACTGGGCCCATTTGCAAGGAAGTTCTGACTAAGAACGAGATTATCAGGGTCCTAGATTTGTCTAAAAGGTGGACAAAACTCTCTCATTCACCTGATATTGACTATCATCCCCCTCTCTCCCTTCAGCAGGGGCCATTCATTAATCACACAGGGGCAGTTTGATGTAAGCCGTGCCCAGATTTTGCAGTCAAAAAGGCTCTGAGGGAGCCCTGGTCAATGCTAAAGCTCTCAGGCTTTTTAAATGGGAAGGAGTCTGCCTAGACTTGAGAATTGGAATCAGCTCCCCACAAAGCCCCCATGACCTGAGCATCCTTCCCACCATGGTGGACCCATCTCAGATAACGCTCCTTCTCATCTCACTGTTGGAGAGACYGGAGCTGTCTCTAAAGAGCCAGAGTTGCTCTTTTAGACAGTGAGACAGTAAAGCTCGTCACAAATCAAGTTATATGAGCAGTCTAAAGACAGCAACAAACCCCTTGCCTGTGGCATTTGGACCAAGCCCCGTTATGTTATCCAAGAAAAAGCCAAGAGAGCTTTGCATAGTTACGTAGTTCTTTGGCTGGGGATGCATCTCTGAGTAAGGAACTCCGCTCTGGCTTGGCAGCTCCATTTAGCAGGGAATGATTTCAGCATAAAAAGGGCATTGGAAGGGTGGGGAAGGGTGTCCTTACTTTTGCAGATTGGGATCTTGTTACTCCATGTCCCGTCCTTTTGACACTCAATCTGGAAGGAGTCACTTTCTAGGTTATCCTGTGTAGAAGATGCCAATAAAAAATGCTGTCAATATACTAGGCAAGGAAATACTGCTCTCTATAAAAAGTCAACTTCTTGGTGACTTAGCCAAGATATATCCAGACTCCCTGGAAGAAGACTTTTGTAGCTAAAAATCAGAATCAGATCGTATGAAGAGTTAAATGAATTTTCTTTTGCTTAATACCAGCAATTCAGTGGAACGCTCAGTGTAGAAGAATTGTAGATGTTTATTCTTATTCTATGTGCTGGATTGCTTTGGCCAAAGCTGGGTAAGGAAGCAGCTCTGCGTAGGGGACGAGTCTAGGAAGAGATTAGAGAAATTCTCCATGTCGGAAGTCAAATCAGGCTACTGGTTTGGAGGGAAGAGAGCCCCCACGTGAGTCAGTCACACTCCCTGTGGTGCTCAGCTGTTTCCTGGAGGTGGCCTGCCAAAATCCCAGCCCCCTTGACTTGCCAAAGCATTCACAAAGTCCCGGAGGACCACCCAGCCAGCCAAGGCTGGCCGCCTGCGTCCCTGGCCGGCGGGTTTCCCTGGAAGCTGAATCAGAGCCCACTAAGGTGGGGAGCAGGCAGCATCTTGGCAGCTTCCCAGGGACTTTTAATGACTTTTTCTCTTGCAGAGGTGCCAAACTTCGTATTCTCTGAGCTGGCCAGCTCCAGATGGATGCTAAGAGGATGGCTAAGAAAAGCGCCATTCCCTCTCTCCTCCTGCTTCTTTGGAAAAGAGTGTTTGTATCTTGCGGAGAAGACTTCGTTCTTGCTCTAGTGAGGTGGGAAGACTGATACATGGGTCATGTTCGCTCTCCCAAGTGTGAATGTGATGGCTTTGGTAGGACCAAAAAGCACCTCATGCTCAGGAAGGAAAGAGTCTTGTTTTGAATACAGAGAGATGGGTGGGTCGGAGGAGGCAACAACTGGGTATTGCATATGCCTGAGAAGCCAAGGGAAGCACTGAGCTAGCTGGTGCAACAGAGCATAAAGAGGATGTACATGCTTGGTAAATATATAAAAACTGGTGCAGTGAAATAAGGAATGTTCTCGTTTCTGTACCTATTTTGATTTGGATGAGGTGTCACAAATGCTGTGTCAGACAAGCCTAACCTAGCAGTGATAAATCCCTTCTAACAGTAAAGGGAGATGTCGCCAGGGAGCATCACCTCCAAGTTTGGGAGAAGGATCTGAACATCCTAGGGATATTTGGGGACAGGCCATTAGCACATCCATGGGAACTGAGCCTGCCTTGGGTCAGGGGATGCATTCCCTGAGTCTCTCCAGATATATGACACCACATTTGTCTTGTTCATGGTGGACAGATCAGTTGATGTCAGGAGAGAAAACAGATATTCCTGAAGCCTTGCAAGAGCTGGTGTCAATATGTGATGTTGTGTCACACCGTAGTGCTTGGGTCTTGCTGCTCTAGATGAGCAGCCCTCTATTCAAAAAGGAAATAGGGAAGCCTGAGTCCCTTCAGAGCCCTGCTTAGCAGAAGAGCTCTTGCTTTTGCAGCTTGGAAAACACAGGATCCCTCCCTTTCCGCCCAAGTGTCCAGCTCTATGCCATCTCCCTGTACCTTCAGGACTTTGTATCCGGTATCGCAGCTGATGACAACCTGGTCTTTGAAGGTGTACTTGGCTTGAGAAGGCTCGATTTTCCCATTGATTGGGGGTTGCACCAGTGGGCATGGGTTCCCTTTGAAAAAAAAACAGCAAGCAAAGCAAAATGAAACTCTCTGAAGCAAAGAGAATCCCAGCTCTACTGTCAAGTCCTCTCGGTGCAAAGCTCCTCTGCTCTTTACCATTAGCCTACACTAYGAGGGCTCAGCTAGGCAGTTTCCCACAAGTGAGAGGAGGCTCCAGGTCTTTCCTACAGCCCCAGGCTGTCTCTGGTTTTGGGTATTATAGGCCTGGGAATGAAAAAAGTAGCTTGTGTAATTATCCTCCCAAGAACTGCATTGCTTTAAATATGTTCTCCTTTCAGGGCCCAGCTGGAGGAATTAAAAACATCCTTTGAAGGGAGGTCTCCCTGTTATTTTATCCATCTCCTTGTGACTGCTGCCACAAATCCTTTCCCAAGAATATCACGGATCACCAAATATCACAGTTTCCACCTGCAGGGTTTACAAACTTCCCCTGCCCCAAGCCTAAAAAATTGAGGAAAGCAGCAGGATTTACCGATTGCCGTGTACGACAGCTTCCAGCCTCTGTTCTCTCCTGAATTGTCACTGTGGAAGAGAATCTGCACACTGTTGGTTTGAGTTTCAATGATTCCCGGGGATTTCTCTCCACAGAAAGGGCCGAACTCCCTATGTCCGGCCTTGATCTGTCAGAGCAAACAAGAATGGGTGGCTTGAGTGGGTTTCTTGAGGAGGAGGCACAAACTCTGGGGAGTCACTTCGCCCTGAGGCTAGTGGCTGGGAACACATCACAGCAATGGGGTCACTGGAGCTTATGCACCATATGGTGATGGGATGTAAACAATTTTGAGGCTCAAGACCAGAAAGAGGGTCGTCATTGCCTTGGAAGGGCAAAATCAGACATGGTGACAGACCTGGGTTCAGTCAAGCAATGGGCTTCTGCTGGTTTTATAAGCTCCATTTAGACAGGGTCAGTTTGGGGCCTGTCACCAGGGACTATCACTCARTAATAGGGGGAAAATGATAGGAAGAGAGAGCAGGACAGGAGGATCACGWAGAGCAGAGCTCACCTTGATAAAATCATAGGGACAGGTAACCTCGGGGTGGTCTTCCACATCGAAGCTGTCCTCAAAGCTCAGGGTGATGAAGAAGCCTTCCTCCAGCTCGATGCGGTACAAGCAATCCGAGCTTTTTGGGTAGGGGCCGGGGAAGTCTGCGCTGGTGATGACCCCGTTCCTCTGGGTGAAGAGGTTGTCACTGCATTCCACTGAAACACAACCACAGCTTGCTCAGTGCCTGACAAGCCAGCACCCAACCCTGACCATGTAGTTGGGAGGCTCTGTGGAATCACTTTCCCAATATTGCCTTCTTCCCATATCCAGTCCATCCTGCATGCCACATACTCAATCATACTCATTTCCAGCTAATCTGCATCAGTTCATTCAGATTTAGGGCAGAGGCTAAGCTTTTTCATTTCTCTGTCATGAATAACAGAGGCTTAGAGATCTAGGGTTGAGATGAGGAGTACAGCTCATGGGGGAAATCAGGCTTGGCTGATGGCAACAGGCCTTGGCTGCTCTCTTGTCCCAAGCTAYCGTAGGAGAAGATGCCCCTTGTCCTACCTGCAAGAACAAGCAGTTTTGCCTGTGTCTTGCAGCTCTGTGGTATGCTCAGGGCCCCATTTGTGTGACCATCCCCATGTCTGAGCTGTGCCTGGATGGTACCTTTGCAGGTCCTGTTGTCAGAGTGGAGGATGTAGCCGAACCTGCAGGAACAGTAGTACCCCCCGATGTAGTTGTGGCAGTAGTGGTCGCACGCCAGTTCCTCATCGCTTTTCTCCAGGCACTCGTCCACATCTAGGGTGGATGGGAAGGAGACAGGAAGGAAAGGAGGTCACCTTGGGACCCTTTACATGTTCCTCTCCATTGAGGGATTTGTCAGAGGAACTGAGAAATCTATTGTGACACAGGGTGRGTCACTGCAGATATGTCGGGGTGGAGAGAGGAGCAGAGGATTTGTGTAACTGCTCAGAACAGGTCCTTGGCATGCATGACTTTACTGCAGGAAAAAGCCACTAGAACATCTCAACTCTGCAGCCTCTTTACCACATCACRAGTGCCCAGAGAATCCCCAGGGAGCAGGGTCCGGGCTACACACAAAGACCTCAGCTTCTTGTATGGGGTCTCTGGAGGTGAAGGCTGGGATGTGAGCTCAGCCAGGGGACCCAAAGGGCRGTGAATTTGTTACCTACCCTGGCAAGATAGTCCTGGTGGCCAAGTGCTGCTTACCCACGGCTGTGTAATGGGCATCGAAGCCAGTGAAGCGTTCCTCGTTGGAGAAGTCAGATCTGAAAGTGAGCCCCATGTAAGGACCTGGGGACAGGATCACTTGTTGGCCAGGGGCCTGCTCTGTGTCTGTCGTCTCCCTGCCGCAGAAAGTTGCCAGCTCCTGGTCTTCAGCTTCAATCTGTCAGCAAAAAGACTGAGTAGGTGCATGGCATGGCTCAGGATTTGCTGCTTGGGCTCTGCTCAGCACTTTGCTCTGTAGATGAGCCAAGCCGGCCTGTGCTGTACTGGACATTCCCACTTCCTCCTTCTACCAGACTGTTGAGTAAATTTCTGTGGTTTGGAAGAGCCTGTGGAGAGTTCTCTGGGTCAATACTTTCACCCCAGCTTTCCAAACCTAGCCACGCTGGGACACAGGGAAGCATTGTAACCCATCGGTCTGCCTGGCTGCTCAGAGTCTTTTCCCCTCTGTACTTTCTGCATGGGAGGAGATGACTTTTCCCACCTGTACAAATCAAGAGTGCATCAGTGGCCCATACACTCAAGGATGAGGCTTTGAAGAGCTCTGACGCTGCACGCTTTGTACATCCTCCTCAGCCCCAGCAGCCCAGTCCCCTTTCCCTTGCAACATCATCTTCCTCACTGCTTCAGAGGCCAGCAGACTTGTCCCAACCTCCTGAGGCTGCCTGGGGTTATCCAGCAGTTTGGAAGCACAGCATTTGATGCCTACAGCCGAAGGATATACTACTTTCAACACAATGTTGAGCTCAGTCTGCAGTGTGTGTGTCCTCCTGGCCCCTGCACCCACCACATTTGCAGCACCTGAGCATAGGCAGCTCTGCCCCCTTGGATGCCCCATACCCTGTGCCCTGTACCCCCTCCAAGGTGGGCTGCAGGTGGGTGATCCAAGGAGCCTGGGCACCTTAGGAGAAGGAATTTCCATCCTTGCCCCCTTCATCTACATCCTSGATGTAGAGAGCTGCTGGGAGCTTGGAAGGAGAGGGCGCAGGAAGAGATCCTGTTTGGGAGGTGAGAGCGTTGGCAGGTGCTGCAGAAGGCAGCACGTGAAAATCAGCCCCGATCTGTGTCACTGCCACCCAGAGCTGCCGGTACCTGAGATAACTCCTCTTTCCACCTGAACTCTCCTTAGTGCAGCAGCACCTGCCTGATGGCTGCAGGGCCGGGGGATGCTGTGGGAGGAGGCTGGCACCTCCAAGGAAACTCCCTGCCCCTCAGCCCTGCTGATGCTGAGATGCAAGGCAGAGCACACAACCTGTTTGCAGTTAGCRGTGAGGGATGGAGTCACTGCGGGCTCTGGGCAGACCAGACATTAATCACTTCCACTTGGGATGTCTCATGCTCTGAATTTGCTTGTCTTCTGYGCACTACATGGTCCCCTTGCGTATCTGCCCCTGTCTGCTGGGAACAAGCCATGTRCATCTTCACTGCTGGTCCATTTGGAGAGGCTGCAGCCCATGTCTGGTTTGCATCAGCTCAATCAAGACTAATCTGCAGTCTTCTCTATTGGGTCGTGTTTCTGTCTCCAAATCTGGCCTGCACAAGCTTGGTCTCATCCCGGCTGTCCCAGCATGTGTCCCTGCTGCTCAGGTCCCCACCAGTCCTGAACATACAGTGCCAGGCACAGTGACTCACAGCTGTGTCCAGTAGGCACCAGCATAGGCTGGTGGGCCAGCATGCCCTTGTCAGCTGCTTGAGGTACAACAGTCCCTTTGGAAAATCCTTCTCCATTCCCTGGAAACGCCCTCCCCATCTTTTTCCTCACTGTTTCCCCTAGGAACATTTCAGACTTGAATCCTTATGGTCCCATCTCGGTCTCCTGCTAGCCCCCCCCCAGCCCCCTTCTGGGTTGCCGACTCCCCCAGCTCCAGCATCTAGTGCCCTGCCTGCTTTTCCCCAGGAAATTTGAATATGAATAGCCCTATGGCAGAGGAATGCGGGCCCCGCGAGCCTGCCAGCCCGCTGCCGCTCATGCCAAGTGGGAGCTATTAAGGCCACGAGGAAGAGAGCAGCCCCCCGGCACGAGCAGCAGCGAGCCAGCAACCGAAGCACCCAGACTGTTGTAAAGCATCTGCAGAAAGTGGCCCGTCTGGCTGGGGAATATGGAATTGCAGGGCTTCCTGGGCACTGGCAATGCAAGGCCCACCTTGTGCTGCCACCCTGGKGCCCATGGCACATAGGGATCCCCTCCAGGACCAGGGCAAAAAGGGAAATTTCCCAGGGCTGTGCATGCAGGCGGGAACTTGCTCGCGCCAGTGAGAGACGACATGGAAATGGCAACTCAGCCTTGACATTGCCTCCAGATATTTTCCATGCTCTCATATGAGCCAGAGCTGGCCAGAAGAGAGAGAGAGTTTCCGATGATAAATTTGGGGAATTTGGAGAAAAAAAAACCATGCGTCCCACATTGGGACAAAACCCCAGCTCAATGCTCTGTGGGTGTATGTGTGTGTAAAAGAGATCCGAAACAAACAAAAAGTTATTTGGGGTCCATCTGGTTTCAATCACATTAAAACACACTCTGGTGCTTTGGAATTTTTTAAAATCTAAAATAAAGAATGATTTGAAATGAATTATCATTTCAAAGTGAAAAATAGGCGCTGCTACCTCCCGAAGTGTAAAAAAATGGCATTTCAGCTACATTAAAAAGTGCACTATTTCGCCTTCCCCATGTGCAGTCTCATCCAAGGCAGCAGGAATACGCGGCACACGGCATCTTCTGTGCGGGGAAACTGTTTCCATCCATCTCCTCTATTCTCAGGCCAGCCCTAGTTGTCACCTCTGCCTGCAGGGACGCATGAGCTGCAGCCGTGAACTTGTCCCCTTCCCGCTGGCCCCAAACCACACCGGAGCCGCTGAGCAGCAGGATGCAGCAGGAAGCAATTCCATGCTTCCCGCTGCATGGGATTCCRGGGTCCTGGCGCAGGGAGCCACGGGATGAGGCCTGGGGAGCTGCAGCTGAAGGTATCCACAGCCCCTTATCTGTGATGGGTCCCATGCCCCGGGACACAGGGAGCAGAGACAGCCCTCTGGCAGTAAACTAAACAGAGAGGTCATCCTCCCTGGTTAATATTTGCTGCCGCTGCTGAGCACTGTATACTTTTTTGTAGATCATTTACATCCAGCGAGCAGGCTGGTAATTAAATCCTGGTTGTTTGTTTGGAGTTTCTCCCTCTGGGGTCATGATGTCGACGTTTTCACTAGAGAAGATGTGTCCCTGAGGGAAATATCAATTGCTGAAGAGAAATGCCCTATAAAAATACGCTGAAAGAATCCTCCTTTGAAAAATCAAGGAAAGCGACGCTCTTGTGCCTTAAATTTGCCCTTGTGGACGCYGGATAACTTGTATGTCCCACCGTCTTTCCCATTCCCACTTTGCACCTGAGCCCACTGCTGAGATTTCTATCCCCAAGGAAATGGAAAGAGACGGGGGTCCCTCCTCAAGCTGCAGCTCTGTCCCCTGTATTTGACTTGGGCTGTAGCTCGGGGACTGGCATGATGCGATGGGACACAACGAAAGAAGATGTGCAGTCCCGGTGCCCCACACAAGATTCCCTGCAGGGGCTGGAGGAGATACCTCCTTGAGGGTGAGTTAAAGGAACTTCACAAACCCCAAGTGGAATTTGACCGGTTGGTTCCATATCTGCCACCGGAAAAGAGCACGAAGCCGCAGTAGGGAAACGCGGCCACCGCCCCCACACTCATCCCTCCAGGAATGCACTAATTGGACTGATGAGGGCCAAACATACTGCTTGTAACATATATAAATGGCTCATTAGACAGAGAAATTGCAGTGCTTGGCTAAAGACACTGGGAACATGACACGGGGAGGAGATGCTCGGACACAGGGAAGGGCACGGAGTAGCCCCTGCAGAATTGCCTTGCAGTTAAAGTGCAGGGAAGATGACAACACGCAGATTAAGGGGGCTTTTGCAAAATGACTGATGAAGCTACTTAGTGTTGGAAACATGTCTGGGATGGGACAGATGAAGCCAGAAGCAGAAGCCTGCATCTCCGCTTCCCAGAGGTGGTCSCCTCGGTATGTATCCTTCTCCTTGATTCACATCACAGCAGCTTTTGAGGTCCTTCAGCATGCAAGTGTGCACCTGAATTCCCACAGGAAGATGCCTGGCAGCTCAGGAAAACATACTCCTACTGCACTTCCCTGGCTGAAAGTGCTGAAAAGCAGGAAGAAACGGGCTGCCTTGTGCCTGCGGGCAGGAGGCAGCAAACCCCGGGCCGAGGACACCGGGCTGTGACATGCCCCGAATGCCACGCTAAACCTCAGGGAGACRCAGCTCCATCACACTGTGGAACTTTCACAATCGCCCACAGATTCCCGGAGCTGGAGTGTTAACCACTTGGTCTCCCTGAGAGCTGCATCCCTGTGGGCTCCATCCATCCCGCAGCCTGTGCTTGGAAGAGGGAAAGTCCTACGGCATGTGCTGAAATCTGCCAAGCCTCAAGCATGTGCCATCCCTGGTTGGGAACCGGTGGGAGGGTGACCCCACCAGGACTGTGGGCCTGCAGGGACTCATCATGGGCTGGCTGTGGGCAGATCATCTCATCAGAGGSCCCATCTTCATCTGCTTCATCAAGAACTTGGTCCCAGCCATGCTGCCAAACTTTCAGAGGCTGATTTAATCACAGGGATTGACAGAGTAAGTGCAAAAATATATGGACAGGACCTCAATCTCACTGACCAGCTGGGAGATATAGACATGAAGTGAACAGAGAACAGCAAAGCCATCCAGCCCCTTGTGAGTTGTAGGAAAATTGCAAGCTACTTTGCATGTTCCTTCTAGCAGGATGCATCTCCCCATGGCTGGCCTGGAAAGCACCTGGCACCTCTGTGACAAACTGACTCCCACATGGGGTGAATACCAGCCTGGAGGTGCTCTAAACTTATGACTCAAAGCTGTGACAGCTGCTTCTCAAGAAATCCTCAAAAAACACACAGGAGTTTTGAGTCACAGCCTTGGAAGTTCTCCTTGTTTCCCCCAGTTGAAGACGCAGGAATTCAACCCAAGCTGAGCCCATCTGTCCAGTCTGGAGCAGAGTCTTGCACAAAAAGCCGCTCAGATTTCATCGTGCAGCTCCCTGTCTCTACCACAGCGCTCCCTTATGACGCTAATCCAATCGCTTAACCCRCTTTTCCTGCTCGCAGCCACTGCTTTCTAGGTTCCCCAGGACAGYGCTGCCCTGTGGCACCCTGGAAACAAGCCAAACTCTGTGCAAATCCAGGTGAAGCCACTGCAGATGATGCACCCAAATCTGTGGTGAGATGGACCCCAGCACGTTCTTTGGGAAGGGTGTGAGTTGAGCAGAGAGCACGGAGCTGAGCAGGGAGCAGCGCCAAAGCTGCTTATTCCCTCCTGGGCTGGGCACATGGTTTGGGGAATGGATCCAAAAGCCTGGGGGAAGCTGTCTCCATCCCACCAAGACCCTGAGCTCAGCTTCCAAAGGCAGCTTGGACGCTGGTGTTTCCTACCTGTGCAGGGCTGGTCTTCTTTGGGTGCGTATTTTGAGGGGTGACTGTCCATCCTGTCCCTCCTGGCTCCCTCCTTCCCTAAAGCCCCACTCACAGCCTTTGCCATCTCCACTCACCCAAACGCTCCCCAGGCCTGTAAGCGTTGCTTTCGGAGCTGGTATTTTTATATGTATATGAATGCATATATCTATATATATAAATAAACAGCTATTGTTTTAATTAACCATTGTTTCAGAGCTCTGGAAACTGTTCCCTCCTGACGACCACCCCGAAGGCAGGCATCTGTGTATGTTTGAAGCTTGGCTTCCGCTGAACATGCCACTCAAGACACTGCTCCAGAGCAGGCATGTGCATGGCTCAGAAGGCAACGAAAGCAAAGCTTTCTACCTGTCCCAAACGGAGATTTTCTTTTTCCTTGCCTTGCACTATGTAGTCTCTGTATTTGCCCTCATTCCTACAGCAGKGAAGAAAATATCTGCCAGGAGAGTCAATTAGACATTGAATCAGGGCCTTATTTAGGACAAACGAGCAGAGACATTTCTTCACACATGTACATTATCATATACAGAATCTGTGCAGCTCTCTGGCACAGGATGCTGCAGAGACTCATGCATGAGTTCAGAAACATGGACAAATTCATGGAGAAGAAATCTATCAAGTGCAAGCAAACACAGAGATGTCACCTTTGGCTTCCTAAGCTGTGCTGAGTCTCTTTGCTGGAGCTGGCAGAGTGCTAAAGAAAAGTACCTATATCCTTTAAGTCTAGAGCTATGTTCTGCAGGCGTGAACTGATCCTCTTTTCATGTCTTGCACTGATGGTGGTGGAGGCACACAGACCAGAGAGGGAAATGGCCATGAAGTCATTTGTGTGCTCTCCTTATATTTTCTTAGCTGGTGGCTTAGCAGCATCAGGATTGCATCTCAACSTAGCGGAGAAGCTTATGGATCATCCATAATCCATCCAGATGGACATTTTCTGAGCGTTTTCAATACAAATGTAATTCCTTGGTGGAGGCTCTGCAAGATGAGTTTCAGCCCAGAGCAAATTTATACAGCTGAGATCTAAATCCTTGTGAAAAATACCGCCTTCTTATGGAAATCCAGCGACAGGGAAGGTTGTGGTGCCAATTTGGCACCAAGGCCAAATAACAGGGAGCCTTATGAAAAAGGAAAAATGAGCAGGGGGTGAAAGGCGGGAGGAGGGGTAAAGCTTGGAATGGGGAAAGTTTCCAAGAAATCCACTCCTTTAGCCTATTCGGTTTTTAAAGCAATATATCTCTATATATGTCCCTGGCCCTTGTGCTTGGAGTAGATCCAGGAGAGGCAGAAAGAACTAATCAAACCTCAATAAGGGCTGTTAGTAGCGGAAGGAGCACCAGTGCAAAGGGGAAATGAAAACAGTAAACAGCAGATCAGAGAGGGAAAACACCAATGTTGGCTTCATCTTCTTAGTGCAAGAATGAAATAGCAATTAAAATAGCTGGCAGCTAGAGCCAGGGCTGCGCTCTGTGGCTGCAGACCTGCATCCACACTCCACCTGCCTCAGTGTGAGGGGCTGGGTGAGACCCATGCCTAGTTTGAGCCCCGCTTAGTGAAAGCACCTGCTTGCTATAGCTGGTCCGGACAGCAGCAAACCTTATCTAGTGCAAAGAGAGGGAGAACTCAGCTTCTTATAGACATCAAGGAGAGCACTGCCTGCAGACACATGTTTCTAGGCACAAGGATGTTCAGATGCACAGCAGTGTGTGTTCCACCAGTGCTTTTGATGGGGTGAACCGTGCTGCACATGAAAGGGAGGCTGTGGATGCAGGTCCAAGCTTGCAGGCTCAAGCTCAGGCCTAGAGCTTCCCTCTTGCTTCCCTTGGGASTGGATGGGATCTCCTGAGAATTGTAACCATATCTGGGAGCCCAGATTGCGTGCAGGACACGCACAGCCATGGCCTGGTGAAGGCACACATCAAGAACCCTCCTTGCACGTGTTTTTCACTACAGTAGCACAGATTGGGAGTTAGCTCACTTCATATAGGTGTCTAAACACAATCGGATTCAATGAGAATTAAGTGCCCAGATAACCTCAGAAGCCTGGGTCTTTGTGGCTAAGCTCTGAACTGGAGTGTCCCAGTCACTGGTTAGGTCTAAAGTTTGTTATCATCTTATTACTGCTTGTCCTGTCGTCTACTGGACTGCCAATTCTTGCGCTTAATAAATGGTGAAAAACAGCRTGTCTCTAGACTTTCTAGCACTCTTTCTCAGCTGGCCAGACTGGTCTCCCTTCTACCCATCCACRAGCCCTGTGACACCACAGCTCACCTTCACATAGTCGTATTCACAGAGGTAAGATGACTCCAAGTCAAAATGCATGAAGTAGAGCTTGATTTTAAATCCATCAGGMACAGAAATATTCCATGTCATTTCTGAGTCACTGGGATAGGAATCCGGGAAGTTTGGGGACTGGATCTCTCCAAACATATCTGTCAGCTCAATGGCATCTGCCACAGAGAGCAGAAAAGCACAGAAGGACCAAGCCAGAGGATACCTGGAAAATACAAAGAGAGACCAAATGAAGCTTTTGCAATGCCCAAACCTGTCAAAGGTTTTCCAAGAAAATCATGTGAGGTCTCATGGTTGAGATGCTAGAATCTGACTGACCAGGTCACAGACCTGGTGCGAGGTGCTGGGTGGGAGAGGAGACTCAGTGCTGCGTTCCCATGAGCAAACCTCATGCCAAGTTGAAGGGAGGTGGATGTTAGGATGCCGTGCAGCAGGGGTGAGAAGATCCTTGCAGAGGTGTCTAAAGTGGTGCCAAAAGCACAGGAAGAGCTACCCATCTAGCTCCGGGTGCCTTCAGGAGTTAAGTGTTTCTAACACTTCTTCTGAACACTTAGCTGTGGGCTAATGATGTTCTAATGGTCAAATCTTCATTTCACAGAAGAATAAACATAAGCATGCTTAATAAGATAAGGATGCTTTCTTAATCAGTGTAATGAAAGCAAAATGGCAGTAACAGCTAATTATTATTATTATTACTGTTTAGCTTTATCATGCCAGATTGAGAGTGCTGACTCTCACAGCACAGCTCTTTGCTACTAAGTATAACCTAGAATCTTCCTCTTCTCTTCTCTTCTCTTCTCTTCTCTTCTCTTCTCTTCTCTTCTCTTCTCTTCTCTTCTCTTCTCTTCTCTTCTCTTCTCTTCTCTTCTCTTCTCTTCTCTTCTCTTCTCTTCTCTTCTCTTCTCTTCTCTTCTCTTCTCTTCTCTTCTCTTCTCTTCTCTTCTCTTCTCTTCCCCAGGTAGAGATGCACACAAAACTTAAAATCCTTAGAGTTCTTTTGGCATCAAACTCAACTTTATATACCTAAGGAGTTTGCCACAGGCATCAACTTGCTCATGTCAGAGGTGCACAGAGAGCCCAAGTAAATCAGCAGCTGATTCTGCATTTGTAGCATGAAAGTGAGCATTAATAGAGCATTTCTCAATGCAATTGGAAGTGCACACAGCTCTGCCCATGCTGGAGGTCCAAACGTGAAAGTCCATGCTATTGCATGGGAGTTTGAGGAACATACCTTATGCTACTTACATCTAATGGAGTGCACATAGGAAAAGAAGCATATAGGAAATAAGAGCCATTAAAGAGGAATATTTAAACTTTTAAAAATAGGTGTCAAGGCCTGGCAAAGACTTGCAGGTGTGTTCTACAGTGGCTGGAACTATTCATATATATACGCACATACGGTTTCAAAATTAGGGCTCGATGGTGAGGACATTGAAACTATGTAAGTGGATTATTTTTAACCTGGCTTCGTTCTCTGGAAACCAGGGCAGTATATTACTGGGGCTCATTTCTGTATGCCATCACTTTCCCCAGCTCTTGGTTACAAAGAAAAGTTAATGGGAGCTGAAAAATTTGGACCAACTTTTCTTTCAAGCAGAGTGAGGTTGAACATGCCTTATTCTGACAGTTTGTCTGAAACCACAAAAATGTGTGAAGAGAAAATGTGTTTCTCTTCTGGTCAGAGTACATGCACAARGGCTGGATGCTCATCTGGTGCAAATGGACATCACCTCCTTGGCTGGAGCGGGCCTTTTCCCGGTGCAACCCTTTGCTTCCTCTTTAATCAGAGGAAATCAAATAACATCGAAGTTTCCCAGGCCAGGAAGGTCTCATCCTCACCCAAAAGTGAGAGCTGGGCACGATGCACAGAGAAATGGGAGTCCCGCGTAGCACCGGAGCTGAGCTCCTGGGTGCGCGCAGAGCGCGGCGTCGCTCTCACGCTCCGGCGCGGTGCGGGCGCCTCGCGTCCCGCTCCCATTCCCCCGATGCTCCCATTCCCCCGATGCTCCCATTCCCCCGATGCTCCGGCTCGCAGTCCGAGCGGCAGCGTGAAGGCGAGCCGCGAGCAGCGCTTTGCTCGCGCAGGGAAGGAGCACTCACGGCAGGGGAGCGCTCTCCGGAGCAATTGCCCCTCTGCAAAACAATTGCCCCTCTCCCCCGCGGACCACAGCGCACGGGACGTGCCCAGCGGGTAGGTACTCACCTCATTCTGCAGCTCGGAGAGGCTCCCGGTTGGACCGGAGCGCGGGGCAGCGTGTTTGCTTTCGGGGGGTGGCTTTGCGCCGCTCCGGGCGCTCCGCCGCGCGCCTTATCTTTGCGCCGGGGCTCGTGAGCGTGCGAGCGCGTATGTGTGTGTGTCTGGAGCTGTCTGGCATTTTCCATGCAGGTCACGCCTTCCCCTGCCTGCAGCGGGTCCCCACATCCCCACACGCACACGCAGACCTGGCACAGAGGCTGTCCTGCCCTCCGCTCCCGCCGGCCCTCCTCTCGCCCCGCGCGCCCCGGCCGCAGCCCCGCGATTCTGCTAAGTTTTTGTCTTTCTTAATCTCCAGAGTTTGTGCGAGTGTGTGTGTGTGTGCCCGTGCACATTGTGTTTTCTCTCCCTCTCTTTTTTTTTTTTTTTTTTCCCCCTGCAGGCTGCTTTGCCAGATGGCTAAAATTTGCCTCTCAATAGGGACAGAGGCTCCAGCAAAAACAGAAGGC
>NW_020455643.1:9570432-9675596 GCF_003342845.1 Nothoprocta perdicaria
AAAAAGAAGAGTAAAAAAGGAGAAGGAGAAAAAAAGCTAGTTTTCAACCTCCTGCAAAGCTCAGGAATTACTGGATTCAGCATTTTGTTCCCAGGCAAAAGTTCAGTTTTAGGTGCTAGCTCTGCTCACAACTGAGGGCTTAAACATTAGAGCTACAGGTTTTGAGCCTGTCTCCTTCCTATCAAAGAAACAGTAAAAAACATGAGCACTCCCCACTGAGCCACGGGAGATTTGCTTCCCCTCCCTATGCCAGAAACAAACAAAGCAGAACCCCACTTGTCTGCATAACTATGAGGAAGAGAAATCCATTTGGGTTGCAAACCAGGGAACAGCCTGCAGGGAACCAGAGATGCGAGCGACTCCCTCGTCCAGAAGCGACACCCTCCGAGACACCAAGAGCGGAACTTTAATAGCTGTTTACCAGACTCGTCTTGAGCTGCTTAATGCAAACCCTGCAGACATCCCCTGGCAGGCACGGCTACATATGCAGCGTGTTAAAATGCACACACAAACAAGAGCAGCAAAGCGGCAGGGAAACAAGGATTTGTTGGCACCGCTTCCAAAGGCTCCCAGGACTCCCCAGCCCTCTGATGTCAGGCTGTGGCTCTGCTGTTAAAGGGGCAATGTTAATTCAGGCCTCCCACTTGTGTTTGGGGTGTCTATGAACCCCTCCTAGTAATAAACCCCTACAAAAGTTAGGAGGGAAAGGGAATGATGGAAACAGGGGAGAGAGTTTTCTCCTTTTTCCATTTTTGCCCTTGTGCTTTGGGGGCTGGCAGCTCCTTGGCTTTCTGCACAGCCGCTTTAGCTGTTTTGCTTGCTCTTATGGGTCTCTGGTTCTGCACTGGGGAAGAAACGGTACCTGGGAGACTAAGCTGAGTGAAATAGAAAAATAGGAGTGGAGAAGATTTAAGGGARAAGAGCAGAAAGGCTCTGCATCAAGGCAAGATGTGTGTCTGCCAGTATTCATATCTCTGCTTACGGGGTTTTAACAGCTTATCACTGTACAAGCACCGACTCTCACTCCTGTTAACACACCTAGGCAAGCTGATCAAACTAATTAATATCTAAGCAATGTGTCAAATGCAAGAGTTTATTTTTGCAAGCAAGTTTGCTCTTGTCTAAGCTCTGAATACATTAACACATTGTGATCTATTTTTTCCTTGTCTGTTCTGCAGGGTGGGTCCTTCATACCCCCATTTTTCCACCGYGACAATCTTCTATAGCTTTCTGAAATTGCTCCTGTAATTCAGAAGCAACTTTAATTCTGAAGCGATTTTCCTTTTGCTACTGAGGACACTGGAAGGTGCTGATGCCTCTTTCAAGCTGAATCTCGGAGCATCGAAGCCTGTTTTTACACTGCAAAGGCTTGCCTGGGACACACACAGTGGCAGCACAAGTTCCAGGTGCTTTCAGTCTGTCTTGCTAGGTGTAGCATGGGCTTAAAGCATCCACATTGACCTTACAGGAGTCTACGAGGATGAACACTGTACAGCGTACAGCCTTGGGACTGATTTCCTGCTAGGCTGTACATGGTGTTTCTCTGGGACCATCATGCAGAAGGGCTTTAGCGATGGGAAACACTTAGTGCAGCTCTTCTCTCCCTTCGACCTCCCCATTGCGCAGGCTGTCCAGACATCCCCTTCAGGACAGGGTGCCCAAGACTCTGCAGGTTGCGGCACACGTTGGTCGGGGACAAAACCAGGGATAGATGCCTAGCCTGCGCTTTCCCCTCTTGTCCACCCCTGCTAGTGGGGTGGAGAACCAGGATCTGGGGCTCTGTGGAGACCTGTCGGCCTGAGGTCTGTGCTGAAGCTGCTACTCTGAAATGGCTTGAGCTGGTGAAGTCAAAAAGGCCTGCTTGCTCAAGGAGCCTCTGAAACGGGGCATGCAGAAAGCAGAGGTAACTCCTGCCTGTGGCTGTCTCCTAGTGCTGCAGCAACATAGCCCTTGTGCTGGAGCATCTGCTTGTGGGGCAGATGCAAAGGGACCAGCAAAGGGAAGATGGAAAATCTGTTTGAGTTGCAGTGCGCACAGCAACGGGCTTGCACTGCGCTCTGGACCTGCTCTCCAGGCCCCCTCGAAAGGACAGTCCTTCCTTAACCCCCTGCCTTGCTATAAAATCAAGTGAAGTAAATCAAATGGAGGTGCACAGTCTGAGAGGTTCTGTGAGGGAAAGGGCTTTACATTTTAAAGCAGAACTCGAATGAAAAAGAAACTTGTAAACAGTTTTAGGTTGGCTCGTGTTCAACGAATCGGGAATAGTGAGTGGCTTGGGGGAGGACAGCTTGTTTTATCCTCATTCCTGTTCTCACTAAGCTTAAGACAAGATACATTATCAGAAAATCCTGCAGGTAAAAAGGACTTGGAGGACAAAATTCTTGTTGGAACATGGTTGTTGGACTCACTGTTCCCTGCTGTGGCATTAGTGGGTACTCCAGTGATAGGAAATGGCAAGCTGACTCTGACCTGGAACACTTTTACTTGCTTTTTGCCTAGAATACGGGTTATTAACAGCTATGTCAATTATGTCAGAGATGCTGAGTCTTGTCCCTACCTTGCATACACATTATCTGAGGTCTCACCACCAATAACAGAAGCAGACATGCTGAATCTTTAGGCAGCGGTGTTCTCTTCCCATGTTGTTGATGGGACAGTTGGGTTAAACTGTGACAAACCATCAGGTGGATTCGGATCTGCTTTCTTACAGGCTGATCCCATCCTTGAAGAGATCATCCCTGGAGCTGAATTGGTTTGCATGACATAGACCACCTAGTAAACCTAGCAGTGCTCTCCAAGGCTTTTCTTTAATGCCTGAACAGATTTACCTCTTACAGATAACACCCATAAACTCAGCAGAGTTAGGCCAAGATAAAACAGCTGTGGGACATAAATCTGGCCGTGCAGGAACAAAACAGCACTGTGAATCCGCTGCTGGAGTAGATGATCACACACTGACCATCTGCGTCTTGCAAGGGGTCATAATCCTGCCGTGCCAAGGTCAGACCAGCACAGCCCAGTGCCACAGCTGCTCCCCGTGCCCGTGCTGGGTCCATTGCCACACGGGCACTGCTTCTTGGCCCGACTTGTGCAGCAGGGGCAAGTACCCTGGCAAGTACCCTGCTCGCTCATGGAGATGTGCATTTATTCCCCCAGCTCCCTTCCACCTCTCYGCTGGAGGAGAGGCCGGTTCCGGCACCTGGTGCCGCTGCCAGCGCTGTGCTCAGTGTCCGACAGGCTCCTGGAGCCCCCTCGTGGCTCTCGTGGCTGATGAGGCCTGGGAGGCCACCCGTGGGAGGCCGTGAGCAAGGCCTGCGGGTCCCCGCTGCGCCTCGGTGCGGAGATCAGCAGTGTCACCTCGGTGGGGACAGGGTGCAGAGGTGGCCGCGCAAGCACCCAGGAGCAGGGCGCACGATGCCCTTGTGCAACCATCCCCCTTGCCACCGGTGGCAAGTTGCTGCCTCAGAGGACAGCCCTGCCGTGCTGCAGTTCGCACAAGGCCCCACTGAAAGGGACCTGGCCTTTCCCCATCACCCCTGCTCTGGTGCTGGACATGGGAGCTGACAGGGTGGGACCGCGCTGCGTCCCATGCTGGTCCTACATGCCACTAGATGGCACTTGAACCTCTGCTTGGCGAGCACTGCCGGGAAGTCCTCCGGCTGCCCAGCCTTGCAAGGGTGTCCTCAAGGGCGGCTGCGGACCCCGGCACAGCTTGGAGAAGGCTGGTGGASGGTCCCAAGTAGAGGGACACCTCAGGGGTCCATGTAAGGCTGCGTAGGCTCCTCCATCCAGCCGCTCTAACCGATCTAGATGAGGAAGCACGATCCCCTTTCCAATGAGGAAGCACCCTCCCTGCCCACCTCGGCTGGCTGCAGGTGTCCCGCTGCAGGAACCCCATCCAGGTGGCCTCTGTGGTGCTTCCTGGAGGGGATGTCTTTCCTCATGCTGTTTTTTCCAAGATGTCTGGGGTGATCACTGTGACAGTCTTGCATTGATTGGAGCAGAGAGAGCAGCTCCTTGTGCTCTGGAGTCTGGAGCAAGTGCCCTTTCAGGGGGCCGGGTGGGAACCTGCTCTGTGCATGGTGTTCCTGTGGATAAGTCTGCACTTTGGCTGGTCCGGGAGAAGTATTAAGGGCCGGGTGGTTGTTTGGGATAGGTGAATTTTTTCCCTCCTGTCCCTGGGCTCTGCTAGGCCTCCTCTGGTATTTGCCCTGTRGTAGGGTTCATGCCACAGGCTTGTAAAGCAACTCATTGGGACAGCACACAGAACTGATCACAGGGTGCTCAAAAAAATCTACAAAATACCCTCCCTGCAAAAAAATAGCACATTATCAGCACAGTCCTGTGGCTATTCATAGTAAATTGCTGCTTCATTTAGCTGTGAAAGGGAATCAGATCCATAGCACTGTGAATGGAGATATGCAGTCCTGTGTCTGCTGTTTCCTCCTTCCTCTGCCTCTACCTGGATACAASAAGACACATGGACCCCTATGACTGGCAGAGTACATTCCTGATTGGAGCGAGATGGTYGGGATGTCGCTTCACCCACCTGGTGTTTCCTGCTCTGCTGAGACTGGGGATGCTCAGGAGAGCCCAGCAGGGTGCACGGAGGAAACACTGCATTGGGCACTGAAATGAAACCAGGGGAATTAGGATATTGTGTCATACATTGGCCCAGGCAACTATGTCATTTCCCATTGCTAGGTCTCAGCTACTGCATCACCTGCTCCTGACAGTTTCTAAAACTCTGTCTTTGTGCTAACTTTTAACCATGGCCCCAACTAGGAAGTGTATTTTGTTATTGCTCTCATTTTCATTTCACTGGAACAGGGACCTTTAAATGATTTTGAGGCTGTGAGTTTTGGGTACTGAAGCATGAGCCAAGCTGATGGGATGTGGGCTTGGCTGAGTCTATGTCACTATTTAAAGACAAGTACAAGATTTGTAAAGGATTTAGACACCCACTGAAACAGGAAGCAGAGCATCCCTTATAAACCTTTGAGATCCTTCCCACGAGGGTCAAGCCAAGGCGGTTCCATCTCCATGCACACCAGCGTCCCTTTAAAAGCAACTACACCACTGTAATACTTCTAGACAAACTCAAATTACTGCGATTTCCCTCTGACCGAGCGGCTGTGAAATTGCAGCGGGGGCAGAGCGTGGCATGACTGAAATGATTACGTGGGCGGCAGGGGATGATAGCAGATCTGCAGCTCTGGAGAGGACTGCACACTGTGCCATACTCGTGAGCGGAGGTAACATGCAAGCCGTCGAAGCCTGATCAACAGTTTGTTTGCAGGATCTTGCTTCCCTGGAAAGAAAGAAATAATATTATAAGAAAAACTCGGAGCACTCTTTCCGTTCCCTCTTGCATTTCCAAAGGCTTAACCTGTCTGAAGTTGGCTCTGTGTCTAACCACAACATGAACCATTGCCCTGAAAGCMTCAGTCCCTGCTTACACAGAGGGCTCACAGCAGTTTCTGTAGCTGCCAGCTGCTCCCAGCATTTGTGTCTTCAGCCCTTGTTCTCAGTTTATAACACTCTGCCCAAACTGCAGCCTCTCTCACCCCTGGGGAAGCCTGAAAAGCAAAGGTCTGTGGAATCCAAGACTACCTCCTGCTTGTGGAGGTGGATGTTTGTTTACCCTCAGGTYGGGTAGATGTTTTAGCTCTGGGTTGTGGTGAGGCTGAGATGGTCGGGGGAGCCATGGTCAGCTGCAGAGCTGAAGGATCCTGCCCCTGCAGATGCTGGCCTGTAAATGTCTKGTGTAGCAGGGTGGTTCCAGGGAGCAATCACCATGAGCAGTGGCTTCCAGTGATGCCCTTCTTTGGTTCCTAGAGATGCTGGAATGGGTGGTAAATGCTTCTGTCATTTGGGGTGTGGGCAGTGCCCAAGGATGCTGTGGGACCGCACAGAGGCAGTCTTCTGCCTCCATGGGCAGCATAAATTTGCTACAGTCCTCTGCCTATGTCCTTGGTAAGATGCATTTTCGAAGACCCTCATGATGCCAGTTAACTCAAGTGGCCTGGATAGAAAAGTACACAGAGAAGTCCTATTATGTGGAGAAATGCCACTATGACATCCAGGGCTTCTGGATCCGGTGAGGCAAAACTCTGGCACTGGGCTGATTCAGCAGCCAGGCAGTTCTTAGGTGCYATGCCAAGTGACGCATCTGCCCTCAGCCAGGAGTTGGAATGTCCCCTGTGGCAGCCCGTGTAGAAACTCACGTGACTGCAGAGCCCTTTGGTCCTGCTAAGGCTGGAAAATGATACAGCTTTATGGCAAGAAGAATGGGTTTCTGGTCAGGCCACTGATGCATCTCAAATACAGTGTGGGCCAGCATATAAGGGTCCCCAACTTCCTATACTGTGTGTCATTTTCTCTCTCATACCGAGGTTTGGGAAGGAATAAGTCTTTAAAACAGCAATTTGAAGTTTTTACTCAGCGAGCACATAAATATATTCTCCAAAGCTGACCCTCCTGAATGTGGCCAGCCGAAGGGAGCAGCTAGAAATAATCCATCTCAAGTAGTTAGCTGTCCAAGTCCTCAGAGCAGGACCATCTGGAGAAGGTTTGGCCCATTTAGCCCTTTCACTGACCATCCCCTGTAGGAGCAAGGATTGGAAGGATTCCTGGCAAGGTGGGTAGAGAAGGWCTCAGTGAAGGAGGGATGTGGCTGCTTGCTCTTAGGAGGTACTGCAGGTTACATTGCACATCAGCCAAGCCAGCTAGTGAATGGTCATTCTTCATCTCGGCTGTGTGGAATACTATTGACAAACATCAGCTCTGTTCTCATTAACAACCTATTAATTACCCGTCGTGTGTCCTTAGAAGGTGTGCAGGGACCACAACATGTTCTGTAGGCAGGGAAGGGAACATTGGTTATGGATTATATAGCACGAGACAGGAGTGCTGGATGGATTTTAGCAACCCAACTGCATTTGTGAGACCCGTCAATGGACCATTATTTACTGGCAAAACCTGCTGTGGCTTGTACTTTTACACAGAACCACATTTATAATGCCGTTCAAGTCAAGTTCTGATTCTTACTCATGCCCCAAAAGAGCTCCCCAAGACACGAAACTGAGCTAAAGATGAGCAGTACATCTGGGAGAAGAAGACTGTTAGTCCTGAGGGCTGCAGCAGGCAGAAAGTGATGGTGCCCTGGGCTGTATTTTTGGAGAGCAACTCGCACATTATTCATTCATAAGTGAATCCTTGGAGGTGCATTTGAGCACAGAAGTTGATACCAAGTATTTCTTAAAAATACAATTTCTAGCAAAATTTGTAGCACACAGGTGATTTCACCCACTGTTAGGATGTTTCCACCTCTGGGGTAGAGTGCAGTGACAAGGACATGACGTAAGAGCATAGGTGAAGCAGAGAGCAGGCTGCTGAAGGGAGGAATTTGAAGCCAGCCTCTAAGACACCATTCGACACAGACCTAAACACAGATTCGCCCTTGCCTATAGACGGGAATTCAAACAGCAAGCTTAGAGATTTAGCAAAGCTGGGACTTCACCGCTATGGCCAAGACTACCCTGCTTATTGCAGAGCACGGCTTTTACTGGGGGTGATGATCTCTCGGCATCATAGCAGTYGGTCCTACATCCTCAGAGTAAAGCTCAGGACTCTAGGTTCATCAGAGAGCAGGGTGTGGAGAYCTGGCAGCAACATGGGTTAATTATCCTTGCAGAGCTGATTCAGGTGCATTGGGTTTACCTGGGGACCAATTAGGGGGGACCCAGGAGCCTCTGAGGAGGTTGTCATGCCATGTCATTGCATCAAGTTGTAGGAAGACCTACCTTCTGATCTTTGTACCAAGTTCAGTCATGGCATGTGACTAGCTTCCTAAAAAGCYTTGGGATGGTGTTAGGATGAGCTGTGGCGTGCCTGGTCCTTTGGACAAAAAACCTGCTGCAGTGATGTGGGTGGGAGACACCCGGATCTTCTAGCAGATGAAGGATATAGACCTGAGTCTCCACAGAGAATCTTCTTGCAAGGCATCTATATCCATTTCTTCCTCTATAGTATCTTTGTAATACTTGTGGGGGCTGAGCTGAGACACAGAAAACTTTGCTTGCCTCCCAGCTTGAGTTCCCTGAGGAGAACCAGTCTGCAGTGACTGAAGGCTGGTGGGTGTCATGTGCGGTAGGCGCCCCAGGGGCCTGGTGCTGCCTGGCTGGGCAACATCAGCGCTCCACGCCGTGAATCCCAGCTGGTRGTGGAGCTGCATTTATAAACTGTGTAGGTGGTGAGGATGCTGTGTGATACAAACAGCAGTTAAGGTACTAAACCCACACAAACAGGTCACTGAGGCGGTTTTGGCAGCCCTGCTGAGGGACTGAGGGATTATCCAGTCCTGCTGCTCGTAGCAGCTGCTGTGCTTTTGGTCTCATAAGTGCTGGAGAGGATGGAAAAAAGAATCAAAAGGTGAAAACAACGCTGGAAAAGGGCTATTTTGTGTTGCAACTGTCATCTGTGGAGTATCCTGTACTTCCTTCTGAAGGAGCTGGTTGTGGGGATAGGGCATCAGCAAGGGACACTGTGGGATAGTTAATGATCCCAGTTGCTTTGTTCTGAGGTTATTATTGTCTTTTTTAGTTATTTTTAGTTTTTTCTATTTGCCTAGCTGTGTAATCTCACTTACAAAATGTTGAAGTGCCAGCCAGGATCAAGATCTGCCTTTCCCCCTTTCACTTTCTGTTTTTGCTTAAATGAATATTGATGTAGCGTTTATCTTTAGTTAATATTCATGATCATAAAGGACTTGCAGCCATTCACTTTTAATTACACCCTCCTCTGGTAAACAGTCTAATGCAATTAGAGAGCCTCCAGCGTATGGAAGAAAAACAAACATCTCACCTCCCATTCCACAAGCGACAAGCAGAGTTCCTGGCTATACTTCTTTCTCCTGCGGAGGTGGCCTGGAAGTGAGGATTTCTCTGTGTCCCCTCTACCACAATGGCAGGGAAAGTTGAGTCTACAGAGCTCTGTGACCACCTGCAGGTGTTGGAACTCATGAAGGCCATGTCCTGGTTGCATACGGGACGATGACCTGGGAGGGTTGGAAAGGTGGCCATTTCAGCAGATGGATGTGAGTGGTTTGAAAGGGCTGGTGTGGAAGAGAAAAATGTGGTTTCCATTTCTATCTTTTCAGCAGCCTCCATGTGTGACTATGAACACTGTCTCTCTATGTGTCTGYGATTGTGTCACTGTCTCTCTACGCCTCTTTCTCCAGCTGTGACCAGGAATCAGATGGCTTCCAGTGCCTGCCCTGCCTTTTGACTGAATGCATTCCTTCTCTACTTGCTTTATGGCTCGTTGAGTGTCTGTTCTCCTGCACTGGTGACTAGCCATCTAAACGAGATCTGACATCGTGAGCACGGAGCGATGCTTTGGATGGCAAGATGATGTCCAGCTCTCCTCCCTTAAGCAGCATTCCCTCTCTGAAATTTCGTTTTGAATGAGCCCTATATTCATTCTCTGTGAAAATTGCCCAGCAGCTTCTGCTGGAAGCTTAAAACATCTGACCCACAAGCTTGTCCTGCCTGGGCATCACCAAGGATTGTAGCCCAGCCATTGGGCCTGAGGCTGCTTGCTGGCCATGGCCCTTCTTGGCAGCGGTGGTTTCTGCATGTGGTGGAGGTGGCTACAGGAGGCAACAGGTCTAGGAGCTGTGTGTGGACTCTGTCCTGTTGTCTCAGAGCTGGATTTTTCAGATGTCTTTGAAAATAAGAGCCCTCAAGTTGGGTAAGTCAGGACCTCATGTGGAAGCATCCCATATTATGGTTATGTTCAAGAATCCAGTCCCAAGCAGATTTCTGTTCTTGAACATCCCGTTGAGGAGCAGTCGGTCAACACTGGCTGTATCCTGCTCAAAACAGCTTTGTGCTTCATGGTTGTTTCTCACATTTAATAGTCTTCTTCAGCAGCAGTGTTCTCTGGCAGGGGAGAGATTTTTAATGAAAAGCTCTCTTAATGTTGCTGTTCTAAGTGTCATGTTAGGTTAGGGCCGAGCGGAGCAATAGGCTGATCGCTTTCATCTTGTAAAATATACATTATCCTATTTTACATGGAGCATAATCATTGCAGACCTGATGTTTCTCCCCCCACCTTCACCTTTTTTTTTTTTTTCTGCTTTAATTACTGTCTTCCTGCTGATGTCTGYGTGTGATGAAACAAGTGAAAATTTAAACTGCCATGGGTGACGGGACATGGACCTTGCTGAAAAATTTAAATCTCTCCTATTGGGAGGAGGCCAACCCATAAATAAAGGATGAAATTCCCACTGCAGGAGAAGGAGAGTTATCACGGCCACAGAGACTTAACAATTTCCTGTCCTCCTCCAGCTGCATGTGCTGTGTGATTCTGCTCACTGCTGGATTTTGGGGAGCAGCAAGATGCGCTGGATGTGGTGGGAGCCCCAGGGTGACAGGAGTTGGGGTCCTGGGGYTGCAAGACCTGGCTGGGTCACTGTCCATGGTGTGAGGAGGTCTTTATGGAGCATCACTGCTCAGGTAGATGCTCAGCAGCTGTCACTTTGATTCGGTGTCAGTGTTGCATGCTGRTCATACCAGCAAGGCAGGGTTGGTGGGGACAAGTGTCCACTATTATGCCCATCTGTGGACCAGATGGAGAAAATAAACAAGGTTTGGGTTGCAGAATCACTTTTTCAGAAATGAAACACAAATGAGGAGGCTTGAAGTTAAACACAAATTGAAAATGGCCATGCTGAGTTTAAGGTATGTTAYTCCATTTGGCCTGAGAGCTAAAGCCACTACAAGTGCAAGGCTCAGTCTCTCTGGACCTTCTGCCTCAGTCCATGCTGCTTTAAACCACATGGAGGAGGAAATTGTGTGGGATGGACCAGTGTTCTRGAAGGAAGCTGTCTGGAGAAGAGCAAGTGGCAACAAGCGGGATGTGGCTGCCAGCAGATCCAGCTACACCCGGGCAGCACCATGGCCCCTTCCTGCCACTGGCCCCTCGCAGGGAGTGGAGAGGCAGAAGTGAGGCAGGCTGGAGTATCTGTGTTCATTAAAGCTGGTAATTGCTTTTGCACTTCTCTTTTCAGAGCTGAGTACAGTGAGCTGTGCTGTGGATGGGAATTGTATTGGCCCAGTTTGGGGGTGATGCAGAAATTGCCTAAGCTGCAAGACTGTGTGTCCCTGGGGCTGCAGAGCTGCACCCGGTGTGCTGCAGGAGCAGCCAAAACCTCAGCAGATTAACAGGGACTCCAAAGCGTGAGAGGTGCCAGCACGAACATGGGTGGGGGAACGCATTCCTTGTGCTTGCTCCTAAGGGATGTCTTTGTGGGTTCTTCCAATTAACCCACTGTGCTTAATTAGCAGAAGCTGCCTGCAGAAGGAGATAACTAGGTAAGGACCTCAAGGGTTAGTCCTCATTAACTCTGGATGAGAATATTGGATGGGGAAGCACAGAGCACTTGGAGTTCAAGGCTCTGCTGTCTGAGCCTTGGAGAAACCTGGCTCTCATCTCCTGAGATGTTGTCCCCTGTCCCCCAGGCAGCCGGGCTCCCTCMGCCAGGACTGCTGCCTCCATCCCTGGGGGAGCTGCGCTCGCTGCAGAGTGTTTTCACAAGGAGGCCAGCTCTTCTCCCGCTGTGGGGATCAGGCTGTGGGGGTTGTGGGCTCAGCTCATGGGCCACAAATACCTGTTTGCAGGGCTGCTTTGGAGGCAAACTTCCAGAGCATCGGCCTCTGGGTGTGACCAGCTCAGTGCCCCTGATGAGGTGGCCTGCTCAAGGGTCTGGGGAAGATATGTACATCCTGCCTGACCTGTCTTCCTCGTCTGTCTGAGTGTTTTGAACTACCAGATTTCATGATTCCAGGGAGATTTGCCATAGCAGTTAGCCCAGCCCCTGCTGGCTGTATTCAGCCTGCAGCAAGTGGTCTGTGGAGCTGTTGCCTCCAGCCTCWTACAGCCTTTTCATTCCTGTTCTCATCTCCCTTGGGAGAGGCCCAGCCCTCCTTCTGAGCAGAGAGGCAGCCTTTTCATTACCCAGCTGCACCACAGAAAAACAAGGAGCTCTGGGTTTTCTATTAATTTTGAAGGAACAGATATTTTGATTGTCAAGTCAATCCTAGATTATTTTGGGCGAATGCAATTTGACAGACCATTATTTTGAAGGGACATGGATCATTTAACCAAGCCTAATTGCCTCTGTATCACAATTAGTCACTCGGGCTGAGGAGGAATTGGTGTCACCATCATTTTGTATTGGGAGCCAGTGACTAAATCTAATGGAAGAGTTTGAATCAGAACTTTTATGTGTGTACATTCATTATGTTGCTAAATTGGCCATATCTTCTCATGAGGACTCTTTGCAAGAGCGTGGTAGCTCAAGCTGGCTGTAGCACAGAATGCTGAGCTGAAGAAAAGGTTTGGGAGAGGCTGGAGAGATGACTGAGATTTTCAGGTGCATCCTAATTTAGTGTTGAGTCAGTGGGCATGGAGAACAGTGCTGAGCACAGGCTTTGGGGCTGCTTTTAGAGRTGATTAAACTCTGGGCTAGGCTGATGGGTTTCCATTTTCAGACCAGACCTATGGAATACAGGGAGCTGCCCAAGGGTCTAGGGAAGGGAAAAAATCAATAAGCCCTTGATTTCCCGTAACTTGCTGGTGTCATCAAAAATAAAAGGTTATTTCTCAAGATACATTGAGAGGAAACTTGAATTACTTAAGTCCTCCTCCGCATCCAACCTACAGTATTGTATTCACAAATAAGGTAAAAGAGAAAGTGGTGAGTTTGATGGGAGGGCAGAAAAGTGTTTGCACGCTCTGGAAACTGCTGGGATCAAGATGCTGCTGAAAATAGACAACGTTGGGAAGGTGTTTGGAACTTCCTCCTCTCGGGATCAGAAAACCCAAAGACTCAAAAGTTTTTCTAGTTTTCGAAAAACACTCTCTATCCCAGGCTAACTAAATACTGCCAGCAAGTAAAGGAGACAGAAAATGATTTTTTTCCTGAAACAAACTGACTCATTTGTTTTCAAGGTTTCCTATCCCACAGAAATAAAAGACATAATCAAACAGGGAAATAGGAAGACAAATTGGGTGTTATTTCGAGTACTGCTGGCTCACATAATTTTATTGTGATGTTTGCAAGAATGAGCATTTGTTCTAAAGCTTTGGATTCTGGATTCAAAGGAATTCTTGCCAGTCTAAGCTTTTAGTAAAGAAAAGGATACTTTAGGCTTCATAATCATGACAAACAGCTTGAAAGTTGTGGCCTGAGATTGCAGAAGTTCAGAAACTGAAAAGTGAGCATGAAGAGCTCAATGGGCATGTTTGATCGGAGTCGGGATGTGAGAGACTGGTGCCTTATTTTTGAATGCTTCCGCCCACACTGCAGCGCAGATGAAGTGGAGCCAAATATATACTGGTTTGGTATCTGACGACACTTCAGCACTCAATGCGTGAGCTGATTATAGCAGAAATATCCTTCTTTTGAACTTACTCATCTCTGCGTTTGGAGCCTACCGGGAAGTGAGGAATTAGGTGCGTGAGCCTCACGAGGTGGGGGGATGARTTTGTGAAAATTGACACGTATTGTGACTGCCAACTTTCCAAATCTACTCCAGTGTTGGTATTGGATAAAGGGTGTAGGTTGGTCCTTTGAATGGTTTTAATAGTCTCTGATGAAAATGAATCTGTGATGGCTCCTTTCCTCCTTTGATCAAGAGAAGCTCTGCTGAGCGTTCAAACAGGAAAATACAGAACTTCTGCAGATGTTAGGAAATCAAGGAAACAGGCCAGGTGATCTGAGTGAATAGGAAAAAGTGCGACTGCACAACCTGCAGCTGGTTCTGGGGTTAGTTTGGTTGTTGCCCTAGCTTATCTTGCCTATGATGCATTTTCTGAGGAGGCAACTGTAATCTGTTATTTTAAATTGTCCTACCCTTGAAATCAAGCAATTTCTGAAAAGAATAGCTATTAAGTGGCAAAGAGAAAGCGATCTTGTCGGGCTTTTTGGACACTTCCAGCTGCTGGTTTGTCTAGACGAAGAAGAGAAATATTCAAAAGGGACAAGGTGATATTTGGTACAGAAGCATGAGTTTCTCCGTTATTTGCCCATGTTCCCTGCCTGGCTTCAGGCAAGTGATTCATGCTACAGAGATRCAGCTCAGCCTATACTGAGGTTAAGCATCTGGCTAACAGAGGATGCTTCCAGCTCCACAAAAACCCACTCTCAAGGTTAATCACATCCACTTCAAAACACTTCTAGGTATTTGAAACTCGAACTTGATTGACTTCTGCTTTTAACGAGGAGGCTTTCTATTTTCTCCCTCTGCAAGATTAGGGCCACCTTTGTTGTTAGAAAATGACATCTTATATAGAGATGTACAGGCTGAGAGCTATTTGCCTCATCACCTAAATGTGTCTGGGAGTTAAATAACCTGACCTCATTAGAACTAAGGGTTTTCTRTGTGATGTCCAGAACAACTACATAGTCTCTGATGAGCTGTGTGGCCTCATGTGATCCAGTGTCGCCTAGCTAGGAGATCACATCCCCCAATAGAATTGGAGTATGCCAAAGAAAAGCTGTGGAGTAAAACCTCCTTGTGGTCACTTACATGAATGTGATTTATCTGCTGTGTTTCCAGGTCTTCAAGGCAGTCCCTTGTTCTGAATGCGGGATTTAACCTTGCCCATCTCTAAATCGTATGTTACACCTCAAGGTCCTTGAAAATGCAGTGGAGCAGGTTCACAGCAGACTTTCCTTCACCACGAGTCACAGTGGGAGCGCAACTGTAGGAGAAGCCCCAAGTCACCGTGTGTGTGCAGATGCAGCGGTGAGTCACGGATTCCTCACTGCAGAGAGAACTCTCTGACTTCTCCTCTACCCTCTTTTTTTTTTTTTTAACTTCAAGATATCCTAAAATAAAGCTGCTGCCTGCATTATTGCCATGTACCATGTTGCTTAAATTGCCTACATAATTGATGAATCAGCAGCTAGTGTTAGCCAGTCTGCTGCATCCAGACTGCACCGTATTATTGGCCACCCTTCTGCAACACGGGGAAGGAAAGCATATTCTGGCCAATGTCTGACACATGACAGTCCCACAATGGAGTATAAAGAATTTCTCTCGTGCTTTATCTTCCATCCAATTGAATTATGTATCTGTCTGCCTAGGAATCTATCCTTTAATACATCCCACAGAAAGCCTGGCTCTTCCTGTAGCTGTAGCTACGGCATCTTGTCTGCCTTATCTTCCCCACCCTGATGCTCACCCATTAGCTGGAGAGCTCTGAATTACACAAATTCAAATGGGATGTGGCAGGCAATGGGGATGGGCCATGCTGCAGCCAAATAGCTCTTGGAGGCAGCTGAGAAGACTTTTGTTTCACTTGTCTTGTTCTACTTGTCCGTTTTTATGTCCGTGCTGCCTGTGGGAGGAAGCAGCTGAAGGTCTGCAATGGGTCTGTGGGACTCCCCTTCATAGAGAACAATATTTCTCTTTCCACAGGAGGGACACAAGCTTGCCAGGAGGTCTGTTGTCACCTAGCAGATCAGGCCTGTTTGGAGCTGTTCTCCTAATCAATCCTACTGATTCTTTGCTCTGCCCAAGGACCTCAGCTCTTGGAGGACCCAGGGGATCCCTGAGGTTCTCCAAGGGAATCCTCAGTATTCCTCCTAAGCTTTACAGATTGCTGCTGGCTCATAMCTACTGCAAATAGCTAGTCCTGAAGTAAGGGCAGGGTTAGCAGGGCCCTTCCCTAGCCAGACTATCCTGGAGCCAAGAGGGCAGCAGTTCTCTAGGTGGATCATCAGTGATTTTGATGGATCTGCTGTCTATACTCAGCATGAGCAATTGTGGACCATGCAGCCAATCCAATGGGTAACAGCAACTGGCTGCAGGAGACAAATGTGCTGGTGCTGGAGGTATTTCCATCAATGCAAGCGAGTCCCCCTAACATGTTGTGTGTCATTTTAGTGAGGGTTGCTCTGAGATCTCAGTCCTGGCTCATTTGTCACTCATGACTGTGTGGAACAAGGCAGGAGCCCTTTGGGTTTGGAGGCTTTCAGAGGAGTGAATTGAAGCAGTGCCTGAAAGGTGGCAGGCTCAGGCAGCACAGAGATAAAGATGGAAAACAGAGAGGGGAAGTCAAGAGTCAATATTTATGGGCTCTGGGACAATGTAGCAGCAGTGAAGTCTGTCTCATTCAAGCAACTGCTTTTCAGAACAACCTGAATGTGGGTTTTGGGGAATGAGATTTCCTGGCTTGCAGCCACTAGAGGCTGCTCTGCTCCAGCTCCTGAGCCTTCATCCATTAAGACTAGCATTAGCTTTATTGCCTGGGCTTTAGATGTTAAGGAGACGGTAGGAAAAGCATAGAAGTCTTTCTTTTGCTTTCTGGGAAAGGAGGTTGGGCAGATGTCCCAGGAAATCTGGGCCCTCAGGGAAGAAGTTTGTGGTGATTTCCACAGATGGAGAAACAGAGGCACAGGGCACCGTCAGGGAATGGTGTGTGGGTAATGGCAGGTCARCTCTGCAGACCCAGTGCCTGTTTTGGCTGCTTTCATTCATAGAGATGTGAATATCTGGATCGCAGATATCAGAATCAGAATCCTGGATATTCAGGGATTCAGGCCTAGCTGCAAAATCCACACGTCCAAGAGAGAGCTTGGAGGTACCTGACATTGGATACAGCTATAGAGACCTCGGTACACAAGTCTGCAGCTGMAGAGCTTCCCTGGGGAGAGCCATGGTCCTGGTTCCTGCGCTGGGAGGAAACTTGATTCTCCCATCACAGTCCACCACAGACCAACTTCCCCCAGGTCTCTCTGCAAGGCATGATTTGGGGATTCAAACATACTAATTTTATTTTTCATAAGAGGCCAAAGTTTGTAGCCATTTGTTTTGCTGTATTCAGATCAACTTCTCCATCCCAGGGCAAGAGCATGCTGCTGAAAGAGCAGCCATAGAACTTAAAGCAGGTTTCCAATCCTGGAAGGGTTCAGCCTTGGAGTTACTTGCCCAGTCCCAGTACATGCACATGGTGCAGCTTCCCCTGGCATAGCAGAAGTACCACGGGCAGAGAGCCAGCAGCTCAGACGTGAGCTCAGTCCTGCCCTCACACATCCCTACTGCATGCACAGTCTTGGCACAGTCTTGGCTTGCTGAGTGCCCTGTGCTGGTGCTGCCTGAGTCCCATCCTGCTGTTGCTGCTCCATGCACATTGCTGTGCTTCAGGGCAAGCAGTAGAGCTAGGAGGCAAGGACTTCTCCCCACTGGAGAAAGAGTGTGGGGAAAAGTTCTTCTGCCTGGAAAGCAGCAGATGGAGGGGGCTGAGACAGGTCTGTAAATGCAGCACAGTGGGGATACCCAGCTACTTTAGCAGCTAACAGCCTTGGAACAAGGGAAAGGAGGTCCATGAGCTGTGCTTCTTCTTGCCAAAGGCTGTAGTAGATGCTGACCTTGCTGAGGGATTCAAAAATCAACTGGACAAAACTCATGAAAGAACAATCACCTATTCAAGTTATTAATGTAAAGATTTAATCTCCGTGAGTCCCCATTCTATGGATCCCTGTGGGGTTGGAGACTGTGCAAGAAAAATAGCTCCATATGCTCCAACCCTTCTTAACTCCTTGCTGGGCATTATGCTGCTGCCCTTGCATAAAGTTATGGCTGTGGAGCCATAAATTGAGAGCAGGATGCATGAGCTGATCCTGCGGTCCCCGGGGATCCTGGATGTCAGAACAGATTATCCCAGATGGTCCCTCACGGCCTTTGGATGACTCAAGGACTTCTGTGCAGATATCACCAAATGCTCAGCACCACATCCTTCCTATCTGCACCCTTCATACTGGGGGCTTGTGGGGGGCCCAGATCTTGYTTCCAAAGCTGTTTTGCATTGTGCCACGTTCATACACATGAGATCATGGGCTTTGGTTTGCACGCCTGGCCAGATTTAGATTCTCCAGGTCTCGGGTCTTTCTCAGGTGTCCGGCTGACCCCAGCAGGAGCCTGAGGATGTTTGTGATTTGCACCCTGTTGTTTTAAAACGAGCCAAAACCTCTGGCCACTGACATCTGTAGACACACTTCTTCAGCAGAGCAATCAGGAAAGGTAACACTGGGATGAGACCCAGGGACCCCAGAAGGATCTGCTGCTGCTTATGCGTTGGAGCCCCCATTTCTTCCCTTTTCATCCTCCTTTTACCGCTGCTCTTCCCTGAGAGAGATTTTCCCTTCCCTTTTCTCTCTTCCCTGCAGGCACTAGCACAAATCTCCATCTTCCTGCTCTGCTGCTAAGGGGCTGTCTTGTCCAGAGTGAGCAGGATCCCCAGGAGGAGTAAATCGGTGTAGTGCTTCTGGCACTGTGGCTGCGACGCTGGCATGGCCCAGGCTGAGGACCTGCCCTGCAGTCTTTATTTCCTTGTTATCATGGCACAAGCACTGCTTTCAGGGCCTGAAAATCACTGCCTTCTATCGCACTTGGTCCTTGGCAGACAGATTTGTTGACAGAGACATCTTCGTTTATCTTCTCAATGCATCCGTTGCAGCCGGATGCTGCTCTGACCCTCACGTTTTCAATAATCTTTTCCCTCCTTCCCTCCAGCATTAGAGAGCGTCTTATTCATTCAAGAGATAAGTGTTTACGTATGTGTTGGTGAGCAAAACTTAATCAATAATGCCCATGAATAGAATTTCTTTGTGCTTTAGCTCCACCAAGCCTTTTTATTTTTTTTTCATTCCTTTTGTTTTGTTTTGTTTTAGGCAGGATTCACATTCTGCTCCCAGCTTTTTTCAAAGTTCAATTGTCTGGGGGAGAAAGCGAACTCCTAGCACAAGCTGTCATTTTGGAGAGACATTAGTCTTATCAGTCCCCACCGTCCACACCGTGCCTGCCCAGAGAGGCCACTGAAAAGGGGCAGCCAGTCCTGATGCTCCCAGGGGAAGGAGCAGCCTCTTCCAGCAAATTCAGGACGGCATCTTCCCTGAACTGACTTAGCCACGGGGAAAACTGCTCCCTAGTTCCCTGAGCTTGGGAGCCCGCTTTGGTGCAACACAGCTGCAAAATCCTCTTGCACAGATACGTTTTCCCCAAGTGGTTTTAAAATAAGGGACAGATTGTGCCTTCCGCTCCCGTGCAGCGATCCTGCGCAGGCTTCAGCTGCTCTGCTCGTGAGGGCAGGATGCTGCAGGCGCCGGGGGAGCTGAAGCAGCCGGAGGCAGCGCTGGATACGGAGCACAGAGGATGCTTTGATGCTTTGCTTTCCATGGGAACCTGGCTGGCAGCAAGACGAGGGTAAACCTTGCTAGTCTCTGCACCCCACTCTTGTGCTGGGTTATTTTTTGTGGTCCCGCTGCTGCATGGGTGCCGTGCAAAATGCTCTATGCTATGACGTGGGCAGCCTGGGCTCGGGCTAGCCCAGCAGCTTGGCTCAGCGCTTCCACGTTTGCAGTGTGCTGGCTGAGGGAGACTCCAGCATCCGTGGGGATCGCGCTCCCGTGGCGCCCCGTGGAGGGGTCCTGGCCACGGTGCCAGCGAGATGCCCAGAGCCCTGAGGGAAGCGTGACGGCTGTGGATGCAGCCCGCTCAGCGCCCCGGCTGCCCGGAGGGAAGTCCGAGCACCCGGGAGATGTGTGTGTGTGCACAGGGAGCAGCTACAGGAATCTAATGGAGCATGAAATTACCCAAGGAAGGGAGAAAAAAAAAGGAGCAGGGGGGAAGGAAGAGAATGTTATAGCAAACTGCGCCGCATCCACAAACCTGCTACGGTCTCAGTCAGCTTAATGTGGTGGCAAATAAGATATAGAAGGTCTTATGTCAAAGGCAGGAAGGATTGAAAAATGCATCTTTTCCAGGTTATCAGGGTGACCCACCATGAAGCTGCTCTGAAAACAGCTATTACATGGGGGATGTGGGGGGAGCTACAAGGCAGGTTTATTGCCTTTTTATTTTTATTATTTTTTAAAGAGACGCTTTGGACATGACTGGCTTTGCTTTCAGGGGAGAATAGAATAGTTATCAGCATCCTCATAACAGTAAAGTGCTCTGATCCAGCAAGATCTATCCCAAGAGATCCCAAAGTGTGTTGCCAGCTATATATACAGCAATTCCTTCCTTTTTTCTTTTTCTTTTTCTTTTTTTTTTTTTTTGCTGGAGTGCTACCTTTGGAGGAGAGAGCACTGAGAGGGCAAAATGCACATGTAAACCGAGGCTGCAGAAAGATGTTGAGGGAGATGCAGCACAACTACGTACAGGTGGATTCAGCAACAGGACAACATCTCTGGGGGACAGAGAAGGAGGCTGCTAATGGTCCTCACTGGGCACTGAGTTAAAAGGCAGCAGCTTTTCATCAGCGGCCTTCCTATCTGTTCTAATCTAGCCTCATCAATTCTGCTTTCTACCTTCTTGCTATGGCAATATCTGAAATGGAAAATGAAGTTGTCTGCAGTAACTAGAGCTGCTTGGGAAATGTATCTCTTTTTTGGGCAAAAAGCGCCTGGTAATAACATATGTTTTGGCTGAAATGAAGAAAAAGCATTCTGATTTGTATTTATTTTTGCCGATTTTCAAAGTCTGAAGCACAGAGTTTCAGGCTTCTGGAGTGTCTATGGAAATTAGTACATCCCTCAGCTCACAAAAAGGAATTAGCAGGGGGGAAAGCAAACATTGATTTGAAAAGCTATGTAATTTCTGTCTTGCTCCAGGAGCAGACCCTGATCAAAGCCATTGCTTTACAAACCCTCCCACCTAACTCTTGGCCCAAGAAAGAGCCAGAGTCATTCATCTTCCCTGTCATAAACTCTTCATACGATGACAGCCCATTACCAGGACCCTCAGCTGCACCTCTTCTGCTCAAGACCCCSCTACAAGCTCATTCCTGCCCTGATTTTGCATCATCTGAAACAGAGCCGGGGTGCTGATCCAGCAAGGATAGCCCAGCCCAAGCCCTGGCTGCTCCATTCCATGGAGTCCAGCCCTGGCACTCAGCCTCGTCCAGGACACCCCACCGGGCTGTGATGGAGAGGCAATCTCATCTGATAAGGACTTCAGAGTCCATCGTCTTGAGACATTGTTTTACCCCAATGGAAATAACTGAAGAACTGAATTTTCTATGGATAAGACAGAGAGGAGAGATGAAGAGAAATCTCTGAAGCTGCTTTGCAATGGTATAATCTCTGTGGTAATTCAATTTCTCCAGTGCAATGTTAGCTTTACACCAGCTGAGGATCTGAAATGTGTTTGCTGAGTTAATTCTCTTGCAAACAAGAGATAATTGAAACCGATGCTGCACAAGTGCTGTGACTTAAAGCAAGCAGATGCAAAAGGTCAAACACCTCACAGAATAAAGGACGGTGATTGTGACCTTTGCTAATTAAAGCCACARCTGGCCTGCAGGAAGGAGGAAAAATCATGCAAATAAGAAGTTGTGGAAGTACCCAATGTGGCTGCTTTGAGCTGCACCCTGAAGTGGCTGCAGCACTGCTCTGTGCTGGACACAAGGACAGCATTTCACCAGGCAGGACCCATGCAGGTGCTGGAAGGAAAGATGTGGGGAGGTGGCACCTGCTGCCCAACCAGCATGGGCCAAGTCACTCTCTGATGCTTATCTGCTAGTGCCTCATCCCTCGGGTGCACACGAAGTCTCTTCCCCTCTGCRGCTATATATAAAACGTAGGTACAATCCTTTCTGAAGCAATGCTGCTGAGCGTGGCCAGGTTACACCACCCTGGCCCTGGCTCTGTGCTCGGCTCTGCACTTAACGTGCTCTAGGCTTATGAAAAGAAAGTTACATTAAGAAAAAGCCTTTTACCCAGATACTTAATTAAAATAATATTGAAACAAGCAAGACACACTGTGTGCTAAGCGCACGGTCACAGCTTCCCACAGCTCATTTGCAAGAGTGCTCAATAATGGCTGTGGGTAATTATTTTTTAATCAGCCAGTGTAAAGAACGATTGGCATGTTAACAAATGGTACTTATTTTCTCTTGCTCTAATGGGGCAAGATCACAGGCTGCGTGATGCCAGCCGATGAGTATCCCCTGGCACAGCAAAATCCTTCAGCTATCTGTGCCTGGATCTTGTATTTGGACAAGCAGAGAAGTGAGCAGCAACCACTGAGGAATGAGGGTCTCTGCTCTCAACRCTGTTGTGCTATGAGCTGTGCAAAGACAGGGGAGGAAGAGGACATCTGAACAGAGATGCCTTTGTGGCCATCAGGCTCCCATCCTCACTCCTCTTCTAGCCAGAACATAATTCAGGAGGTTTTGGGGGATCCTAGCTTGTATCTGGCCATGGCTCTTACCTAGAAATGGGTTGTTTATTGCCTTTATTAGCTTAGACATTACCAAAGTTTCAAGGGCAAGATCAGAGTTGACAGACAGCTGCTGGATCTAACCCTTAGAGAATTTCACCCTTCCTAAGGCCTATGCTCCTGCTCCCTGGAAGCCTAGGGTAGTTAAAACCACTGCTAATAGTTCATTTCCTTTTTCAAAGCTAAATTTCAATGTTTTTTTCCCCTTCTAAACTGGGGAATATGGGGCCTTCTCACCAAGGGTTCTGCTTTTCCCCCTCTGCCCTGACTAGGGCCTGGAGAGCGGGCCTGGTCCTTTCTGACCTTTCCTTCCCCAATTTGTCAGCCCCAGTTTGACTCCCAGAGATCTTTGTGTTCCCAACGGTGCTTGGGTAACTTTGAACATTAATAATTCTGCTTGTTCTAAAAACACACTGTGGGTGCCATGAAAATTAATGAGGGAGCCGATGGAAATCAATTTCCTGCTGCAAAGCCTCCTCTCGGGAGAGCCGTGTACCATGGGCCTTCGGTGGGTATTTTTGGCAGGCAGGATTATATATCCTTGGCCAAAAGGCCTGTTTTAGTGGGCTGCTGCTATGAGAAGATGCTCTTTGTTTAGCACCTGGACATTTTCTGCCTCTTTTGTGTGAAAATGGGGTAGTGTGGGGTCAGCCTTGTGCTGACTGCTCTTCTCCTGGTATGTCTGCTCATGTACCCTGACTGTAGATGAGCACTCGCATGTGTCTCCTGTTGCRTTAGGCAACGTCTTTTCTTCCAAACTTTCTGCTCAGCTCTGACCCTTTCCATTGCCGCTCTTGGCACCTGAGCTCAAATCCCTGTGCAGGTGCCAAAAACTGGGATCTGAGCCATTCCCTGCCCAGCATTCCTGTCAGTAAACTCTTCTGCTCCTGATCTTTTCTGACCCCACCATAAAAGCAATAGCTCAAAGCTGGCTCACAGCACTCCTTTTTCAGCGAGCTTATAATGGGCATATGAACCTTGCTGGGTCAGAAACCTGGGCCCTTGTGCTTTGGGAGGGCCTTCACAGGAGCTCTTCTTGCAGGTGTCAGCCACCAAGGTCTGGTGAGTCAGGCACCACTAGCTGGGAAAGTGGGGCCTTTGCTTCTCTTGACCTCTGTGAGTGACGATGAGTTTTCAGCCTTTGTGCTGATGTGTTCCCCTGCAAGAGACTTCAGTGTCCTGGCAGATCTGGAGAGGGAAGACTCCACCAGGAGTTCCCCACAAACAGCGCCGAGCTGAGCAAGAAGTTCTCTTTCTGTAAAGCAGTGGTCATGCATTTCTGAAACTCCTCATCCCCAGAGGTTGGAGAAAGCTCAAAGGATCATCCTTGCTTGGGAAATTTGTTGTCCTYACTTCACTGGTAACTCCAGAGTCTTCCAGACGAGATCTCTGCTCCCCAGCAACTGCCTTCATTGGCCTTTGTGTTCCCATGAGACTGTGGGGGCTCATCTTCCTCTCTTCTTTCCATCTGGTTGATTTATTTCATTAAGTCACAAAATTGTACTTGACACATTCCTCCCACAATTGAGCTGCTTTTTGGGGTGAAAATATATGTGTATATTTGCCATACTACCCAAGCACCGTAACTGTAATTTTCCCATCTGGTGTCTGGTGCCTCTGCAATTTCAATACTCACATTGCAACAGATAGTTTTACATCCCCTCTGTCCAAGCTCTCAATTGCAGAGCACTGGCTAGACAACAAGGGTGGGGAAAGGTGATATCCYAATCTTCTGGTGCACAGTTGTCTGTTTTATTTCTTTCCATTGATGTTGCTGATCATTTCATCAGGTTCCTCAGCTGTGGTGAGTTTTCATGTCCTTCCTTCTCTGAAGTGTGTCTAACAGAAATAAATTCAAGATTTGAATATAATCTAAGCAGGTAACAGCCTGGAGAGCCTCTGGAAGGTGGTATCACTAAGGAGGACTTACTGGTTCCATTTGGAGCCATTGTGCTTAGAATCATGTTTCTAAAGAACATTGTGGTTTTAGCCTGCTCTTGGGACCTAAGTCATCTCCATCATGATTAGACCACTCAGGCTCATGCTTGGAGGCCACCCCTATCAAAATCCTGGAGACTTCCACTATCCCAAACTCTTGTGACTATGATTGGGACATTCAAAGGTCTCCAAAATCCAGCTCCAGTAACCAAATGTTCCCCTATCCATCCTCTGTCTTCCTTTACTTTGCACCCTAAATGAGACTTGATCTGTTTTGATCCCATTTCCTTTCCTCTGAGCCCTTTTATCACACAGTTGAGGTGCTTGAGAGTCAGACTTCTCAGATTTTTTTTCCTTTCTAGTTTTTAAGAGCAATTTCATTGAAGTATGTCTTTAACCGTGCCCATTCCCAGGTCCAGGGAGAACCCAGCCAGAGCTCTTTTCCTTGCAAGTTGTATTTCCATCCCATCCTGCTGCTCAGTGCATCAAAACTCTCCTCTTACCAGAGCTGTTCTGGGTGGGAGCACAGAGCTTTATTAACCTGGACATGTTTGTTCTGGGATTTGGAAAAAGGGGGATTTCTAAGTGGATTTTATCCTTTCAAACAATTCAGTGGTTCTGAGCGTATGCTTTTTGGGGTTTAATTTCTCAGAGTGGAGACAAGACGGCTTTTCTGGGGAACTGACCCATTAAGACTGTTCTGCTGATGGAGGGGAGATGCTCAGAGCATTAAGACCTAAGCTTTTGATGTTTACAGGATGGTCTGTCGCTGATTCCTGCTATACCCACTCCATCTGGGCTGCAGGAGCTGGAGAGATGTTCAGGCTGCCTCCTTCCAGAGACGGCTGCTTATCTTTACATTGCAAGGATCAGGTAAAGCAGGTGTTGATAGATGCCAAACTGAGAGATGGTTGTTTGTGCTACACCTAGGTCAAGGAAAATTTTCCAGTGCTTGTCCCAATTTGGGGGGTGCTGTGTGCTCCCGTGGCTTGGGACACATACGCACACACAGATCCCTGCTTTAAACATCGCAAAGCCACCCTGAGAGCCAGCACGTGCTACCTGACTGGTGTTCAGGATCTCAACAACATCTAATCTTTTGCTATCGTTAGCAATGATTGCCATAAATACCCATGATACAAATACCATTTTAGCGAGGCAGTTAAAATGTGTTTGTTTTCCCGTGATTTAAATTCCCCCAACCTTGACTTTGCTAAAAAGTGTAATTGTTCTGCCTCTTCCTGCAGCCCTCCACCGTGAGCCTGGAGAAAGCAAGTGCCTAATTTGATGCAAAGAAAAATAAATAAATAAATAAAGGGGGGGGGAAGATAATGTTGAAATAATTGCCGTCAGAGCAAGATGCATTTTTCAGCTGCGTCCTCTCCGCTCAGCGTGAAGCGGCGGCCGCCTGCGTCTCCGAGCAGAATGGTACATTAGCCTCCACACGCGGCGGCGGCCGCTTTGTGTTTGGTAGTTGAATTTCCAAGTGTCTGGCAGGGGTAGAGGTGACAGCACGTGAGGGATGAAGCCCCCTTGCTCSCTGTGCTGTGGGGACAAGGCCCAGCAGATGCCACCGCTCTGGGCTGTGGGACTCAGCRGGGAGCAGGGTGCTGCCACCTCCAACAGGGAGTTTGGCATCCTCCTCTTTTCCTGCCAAAGCAATGAGCCACATCCTCCGAGCTTGGTTTATATCTTCCACTGGAGCCTGTTGGGTTGGTTTGTTCGGGTTTTGCTTTAATGGCTCCATAAGATTAGGGCAATTTTTGAAAGGAGAGAAAAATTACTTTCTAATGGGGGGAAGCGGGAGGAGGAGAGAAAATGTTTTTACATCCTCTCTGAAAAAGCCCTTGTTTCTTTTCCACTATAATTCTTTGCTGAATTTGACCTGAATTCACAAATAGCTCCAGTCCTCCACAAAGTCTGCTTTTCCAAAAACAAAAGCAACAACACACACACATAAAAAAACTTGATTCATTGAAAAAATGTTATCCAGCTTCACGCAGGATCCTCACTCTCTGCACTCTCTCCCCACAGGAGCCGTGGGGCTCCTGTCTCCATCTACTCCTCTAAAAGGACATCAGATGCATGGTCTGTGACCAAGAGACCCTTGCAGCTACATGATGCATTTTGTTGCTCCATTGATCTCCCTGGGGACTGTCCCCGCATCATGGCCTTTGGCTCAGAGCTCCCTAACGTTGTGGGCTTGCAGGGGTCCACGGCATGGAGAAACAAGATATCTTTCTCCTTGGAGAGGCTATTTGCAAATATTAACATAAAAACCTATTTATATGCACTCAAGAGCAGTTGTGGTGAACTCCTTTTAGCTCCTACGTGATTAGGAGCTTCTCCCAAGTCCTGGCAAGCGCCAGGGGAACCGTGTGGCATCACATGCTTGGAGAAAAGGGATTAAGTGGTAGGTTGACTAATGGCACWTTTATTTTCCACCCTGCTTCTGGCACCAGTGCAGCTCTGCCAGTGAATGTAGTCAATGGGCAGCAGAAATGCTCAGCAGATAGTATCTGTTCTCCTTCACAGATGTAGAAAGAAAATACCAGTCAAAATCAATCAATCCTAGAAATGGGCAAGATTCAGATAAACTGAAATGGAGAGGAAATTGCTCAATTTTCTAAGAAACCCAAGGAGCTTGGCTGAAAAAAACTCAGCCGCATAAGCAGTCTCTGCCATGCCATTGAATCTGTTTTGTGTCCTACCAAAATCCAGCCGATCCTGGTTGGGATTTGTCCCTCTCGACGTCAGCACTGCCAGGTAGGGATGTGTCCTGTGCCAGCACTGCAGGATATAGGGAGGCAAGTGGCCTCGTGCTGCATGGTTCTTCCTGCCCACATTAAATCCTTACCTGGAGCAGGGCATGAGCATCCTTCAGAAATGCTACTGACTGTGAGGAAGCCAGGACAGCCGGCGTGGGCTACATGCCAAGGCAGATGGATTTCAAGGATCTGAGACTCTCTCCATATTTGGTGGCTTCTATGTGTCCTGAAAGAATGATTGGAAAAGGGGTTAGAAATTCCAGTGCGAAACACAAAGATTCATCCTGCAGAAGGATCCTCTATACGGGTATTGCCTGTTGTCCAGTGCCCATCCAGAGCATCCACTGCAGCAACAGAGAGCAATAAAGGAGCAAGATGATGGCTGTGGAGAAGCAGCACATGGGAAATACTTACTAATAATGTTATTGATCTTATTTTCTGCCAGCTCTTATCAACTGGAAGGAAAAAACCATACGCTCAATCCTGCTTTGTAACAAATATTGGTTTCAGATTGTCCACAGGAGCCTGAATTTACATATAAACCACTATCAAAGACAGAAGAAACTGTATATGTCCTTACTGCTGTGTTATTATCTATTATCTATTATCTATTATCTATTATCTATTATCTATTATCTATTATCTAGTGACAATATATTGTCATTACTATATATCCCAAAGCTATGACTGTGGATTTAAGTGCTCTAAGCTCAGGTATGAATCTTCCAATCTAACTTGCCTGGAATGCTTCTGATCTGAACTTGCATTTCAAACCCAGGAGGGGCTGCTCTCTACAGTCTGCATTCTGATAGAACTGAAATTTCACAGGATTGAATCAAGTGACACGGACTAATCAAGCAGCTGCCACTCAGAAGCGAAACATGTGTTTTCATTGAAATCTGAGGCAAGCGGAGAATTTCCATAAAAAAAAAAAAAAAAAAAAAAGGAATTTGGAGGATTTTCAACCTCTTTGAGTGATTTGTAACTGGAAATTAGTTTGAATTTCAATTTTTAGAACTGATAGGGCAGTTCTAAACCTGGTGATGAGGCAAGTTTTGCCATTTTCTAATGCCGTGTTTTCCAGATATGTTGTATAACTTTTTTTTCTTGCAATTCCCTTGAGTGGTCCATAATGAGCAATTAAAAAAGCCTAATCTCATTAAAGGGAAAATCTCCTCATTCATTGAATTCCTAAATCAGGGYAGCTCTTTCTTTTGGGACGGGCAATATTTAAATGAGCTTCCTCCCATTGTAAACCTACTTCTAGGTCTGCTTTTCACCACAGTGAAATCTGAGCAGGGGCACGAGCTGCTTTCACACAGATCTGTTTCATAGTAACTGCTTTTCTTTAAATGAAGTTTCATCATTTCTATTGCACAGTCCTAGAAAGCAAGGGAAGAATGACGAACAACAGGTCATTTATTTCGCTTCGCAGTCCCAACAGAGACGCTGAATTTTTACTAATGATCATTGCAGCCATAAAGAAATCCATTATTTTAACTCACTGGCCAATAAATTCTTTGCAGTGCTTATTGTGACTCCTTCTTTTCTAAAGATGAGAGGAATGAGGGTCTGTTTGGGGAATGTGAACATGGGGAGGGAGCCGCGCTCAGTGRGGCAGGACGGGCTCGCGTGGGATCCCAGCTTGCACATTTGGGATCCGCACATCACCGTCAAGAAGGGACGGAGGAAAAGGGGAATTTCCTCATTTCCCCATCACCCGGATACTCCTGGAGCTGCACGGGGGGCCGATGCAGGGCTCTGTTATCTGAGTGGCGCACGCGCCAGCTTGCAACCTGCCGCCGGGGATAGAGCCTTTGTGCGCGTGGGCTTCGTCATCGGGCTTTTCTTCTGTGCCCTCCTGTCCCTTATCAGCTGCCGGCCGCCCCCTCGCCCGCCCAGGCCAGCAYGCAGCCCCCAGCCACTCCGCTCGGCGGGGAGGCAGAGCCCGGTGGGACAAAATCCATCCTGGAGACCGGTGACAACCCGCAGGAGTGTCCAGGAGGGGGGGAACACCCCAAATTGCTTCTCCCTGAGCAGTCAGACTGCGATAAGGCAGCAGTCCAAATGCCAAAATGCTAATGCAGCTCTTGGAGCAACGTGCGGCGTTTTCCTTCTTGTTTCACATCTGTGACAACCTGTCTCTGCTCAGMGCCAGAGATACATATTTTGTGCAGAAATTAAGGCAAGCATGCCAATGTTTCAATGTGAATGGGGAAAAACCATCAGCCACAATGTGATACCCCTTTGTGTGTTCTCTTCCTTCCCACTCTACCCTCCTGCTGCACACACGTGTTTTGTCTTTGGAGATGACTCTACATTTTGAGGCTTAATCCCTCCCTCCTCTCCAGTCCATTCTCCATTTTTGCAAAGAGAAAATTCCAGTGTTTGACTTGGAAAGATTGAAAGTATTTTGCCAAGAGGGGAAAAATGAGCGGAGGGCTTTTTCAAAAGRGAAACTTCAGCATGATGGAAACTGTTCAACACATCCAGGTGCTGTTCAAGTTATCTGTGTCATCGCAGCATGGGGGTCCTGCCAGCATGGGCTGGGAGCTGGGATTCAGTGGGACACAGGGCTTGGAGTGGTACCCAGAGACATCGCTGCATCCTCCCTTGCTCCGGGATTGTGTCTAAGGCAACTCTTTCTACAGAAACTGAGCCCATTCCATGGGCACTCTGCCCTCATCGCTCAAGGAAAAGTGGAGTGAGATGCACAAGGTCAAGTCCGCTGTTATCTTGTCTAAAAGCATTTGCAGTCAGTCAATCTTGCCTCTAAATAAATGAAGTGTTTCCTCTCCAGCTTATCTCCCTGGACTCCAGTGACTTGGATAGATAGCTAATTGGTAGCAATCTTTTTCCCTTAGTAAAACAAGCCTTCATCCAGGATGGATTGGAAATTTTAGCACCTTTTGCATTTTTCTAGAATAAAACTATTGTTGAAATGAGTCCCATTTTCAAACTTGCAGACCCATCTTTCTGTCTCTGGCTCCAATTAATTTAAAATTAAAATTCAGGTGAGTAGTTCTTGATCCCAGGACAAAACTGCCTTTGGAGTTCTGTTTTCTAGGAACAGTCTTACGGAGCCTAACAAATAAGCACAAAATGAAATAAAGCTGAGGAAATATTATGTAACAGTATATTCTCATTAGAAGCTCTTTCAATGTTATTTTTATCAACAAGCCATTATTGTTGAAACAGTAGCTTTAATCAAAAAAAAAAAAAAAAACCAATGTGGTAAAATAGACCCTTTCCTTTAATAGATCAGTTCTTGAAATATCATTTGAAAGTCAAAATGCTGACTTTAGTTAAAAAAAGTGGAAAAAATGATTTCGTTTCTTTTCCTCAGAATATGCTGACAAAAAAAACCCCGCATACACACAAGGTAAAATACCATTGAAAAACTGGAGAAAACATGTCAACTGAAAATTCCCCGATACAATAGAAGGCATGAGAAAATCTTCAAGTGTCACTTTCATTTTTGAATGGAAAGTTGTGATTTATTCATGAGAAAACCAAAAACTTCTAAAGGAACTTGCCTGTATTTAATTATACTGCCCTACTCCCGGAAAAGTGTTTCTGCTGGAAAACGTATGATTTGCTCACAGAAGCCAAAGCCCTCCGGTCTTGCCCTGGCTGGAGTCTTGCTCCCAGCCCCAGTGATGGACCTGGGCAGCAGATACGCAGGGGAGAGGATGTCCGTGTGGTGGGGCCAGATGGCAGGTATGTTTGCTGAGGCTGCTGTTCTTTTCCATACACAGAGCTTTCCTTCCACTGATGCTTTCGCTCTGCTCCAGTGGCATGATGATATTCCCGTGATTTTCTCTATGTGATTTTTCCTTCCCTGGAGGGGCTCACAGCACCTGGCAAGTGTCTGTGGATTCAGGCTTGCCTTCCCCATCTGGTAAGGAAGGAAACTGAGGCAGCCAGAGATGTGACTCAGCCACAGTTTCACAGGGAAAGAAAGAGACCTCAGGAGCTTAGCTGTGGGCTCACAGCGTTAGCAAGAGGCTGTCCTTCCCCTCTGAACTGGGCCACTTTGAGTTGCCTCCGTGGTCTATTATGTACAGGATTTTCGTCAGACGTGAAAAGTAAATTAGCACCGTATTCACAGCCATAATCACCTTCCAATGATCTCATACATGTGGCACAAAGGCAAAGGATCTGCATGGGATTCTGTTCTGCAAGTATAATCCGCCCATAGCCTCCTTGTTAATTAGCTCCTCTCAAGCATCCAATCTGTGGCAATTATAGCAATCAAAAATGCATTCAGCCCCCTCCCCCCCCAGCCCCTCCTGCTCCCCATCGGCACCTGACGAGCCGGCAGGCGCATTATCCCAAATCGTGGCAAGCACACGCTCATAGGACACGGACCTCCCCGCTGCCTGACTCAGGATTCATCACCCGCAATACCAGACCAAGCACAAGGCCTGGCATACCAGGAATTATTAAAAAAAAAAAAAAGAAAAAAAAAAAGAAAGAAAAGGAGACAGAAGAAAAAGACAGATTTCAATTTTCTCCCCTAGCATTGGGAACCCATAGAAAACAGAGTGAAAGAAGCTATTTAGCCCTTTGGGCTCAATTGGCATCTTCTTCTTCTTTTTTTTTTGCTGATGCCAATGGAAAAGTGAATCTCTCTTATTTTTAATGCTGTCTGATTGAAAGTGCCGCTCACCACATAGCGATGAGAGGCCCAGGTGGGATGAATGCCTGGGGTGATTGATGCATTGTGCTGTCCTCCTGGCTCTCAAAGGAGCACTTTGTGAGAGCAGCAGCAAGATTGCACTGGGGGATTTGGGTAGCTCTGAATGGAGCCCCGCTACAAAGATCTGCCAATTAAATGCAGCTCCTGCTTCCTCCCGCTGCTTCCCAATGCTTGGTATTCCCAGATCTCCRCCGCGGGTGCATGCAAAATCCCAGCTGCCAGCAGGGAGCCCAGTTTGCAGATGGAACTATGGGCACCTCTTGTTTCCCCTGGAATCAACAGCAATGCAATTCTYGGGACAAATCCTCTGATTTGTGCCACAAATCTGTACCTTAAATTTGACCTCTAGCTTCCTGAAGGGRTCTTTACTTTGATAACCAAATAGGCTGATAAGATGGCATCTCAGGGCTTCATGAAGGATGCTCTAGATGTGACAGCCACCCTACCTTCTAGGTAGGGTCTTGCTGAGCCTTACTGAGAAAGCCATGGAAGCAGTGCTGTGGGCTGCTGTTCTACTGCGTCATCCATCCAGCAGCAAACCGGGTTGCTGCTTTTTCCCACTGATTGCTGATCTCTAGGTAAATGATATACTTTTTAGCCTGGATTCTCTCACAAATCAGGGTGCAGAATAGTCCCATCCATGGCTGCTTTGATGGAGTGGGGAGGTGATGCCATGGCGGGACATGAGTTTCTCAAAGCTGCCTTGCTGCAGGAGAAGTCCCGTGTGCCATCTCTTCCTGGGGCTGTGAGTGAGCGCTCTGTGGCAGGCAGTCTGTGTGGATTCTGTGTGTGCTCTTGGACCACCGCTCKGCAAAGCGAGCGGAAAGCTCACACAGTCTGTTATCCCAGTGTGGCTGTGGACACATCATCCCTCATAGGGAGCGATCCCTTGGGAAAGTCAGGCTTTCAGCCTGCCCTGCCCTGATACTCCATTGATGCGAGAGAGCACCAAGCCCATGCACTCCTGCCGTACCTTCTCCTGTAGGCTGYGAGATGCTGCCAGTCTTTTAGCTCTGAAGTGTTGAGATAAGTCATCCAGGATGAAGGATGGCTCAATAAAGCATTGGCAGAGCTCAGGAGACCCTCCACAGCACATCCAGAATTGCTTGCCCTTTGGTCTCTTGCAAGGTGCTTTCAAGGGAGGGAATAATTGCTCTCTTATCATAGATGTAACTTGCCCTTTCATGCCCCTGAACTCCACTGCTGTTCTCTGCCTTGAAAATAAACATCTCATAACCCACATCCCCAGATTACTTACACAGAGCAGAGGTAAGTGCTAAAGCAGGAGAGACGGGGGCAGGCAAGGGGAAGCCAGAGACAGGGAAAGTGCCTCCGCAATTGAATTTTCCCCAGATGTTTGTATAGATGTTGCCCTCTTCCTCCATCACAGGGTTTTCTGCACAGATCAAGCCTGTGCAAAATGCACATGTGTCCAGCTCTGCACTCCTAGCTTTGTTATAGCAGGACTTGGCTCAGTGTGGGATAACGTGTGGCCCATATCATACAAGCACCTGGAGGAACCTGCCATCTCACAGAAGTGGTTCAGCAAGGATGGTGAGAATGAGGAAAGGGAAGATGGGAAGAGAGAGAAATAACTCACTGCTGCAACCAGTCAGGAGAGCTTTGCCATCCCTGTATAACCAATACATCCTGGCCAAATGTTCTCAGTCCAGCAGGGCACAGCAGACAGATGCATCATCTGCCTTGGATGCACGGACAGGTAGCAGCTCCCAGAAGTTGTCCTGGGAGAACTGTGAAGCCAGGTGGAGCCTGACCGATGGCTGCTGGCATGCGAGAGGACAGCCCCGAGCTGCAGGTGTTCTCCAGCCTCAGGCTCTGGCCGCGTTTCCAGCCTCCTGGCACTCTCAAGCTGTTTCCATTTCCTGCAGCCGCCCTCTGCACCTCGCTGTGCATCTCCTCCTCTCTTGCCTCTCCAGTTTCCAGCTCATTTCTCTCTAAGCACTTGACTTGTTACGAAGCTGTTATCCACGCAGGCCCTGCTGGGCAGAACTGTGCCTGCCCTCCGGCACATGGGGCCAATGCCAAGGGGAGAATTAGACCCCAAATACCTGCTTGGGCCATCTGTTAGCAGTTGCTCCGTTTCCACTTGGTTGGCCAATAAATAAGGACTTTGTGTCATTAGCCCGTGACTCTGTCACTCAAGTGGACCCATGTTGCTACTGAACATCTTGGCAATAATTCCTCAGTCATGGAACGACTTCTTAGGGCTGCCTGGTTATCTCACATCTGCGGCTCCTCTCTGGTTGCTCTGGGCTTTGAGGAGAGTTTTCCTTCCTTTGAGCACAGCTCCTATTTGTCTTTTTTTTCCCCACATCCCAGATATTCCTGGTGGGGCAGAGAACAGACTCACATCCACGAATGCAAAACATAAGCAACAACCTGAGAATCCCACAGAGACGTAGAGACATCAACAGAGTTAGAGCAGAACTAGGTCTTAGCCCATGCATCCATATGAAAATGTCTGGAGAATGAGAACTAATTAGTATATATAGAAATAATGGGAATATTAGCTGAATTAGCTAAGCTGTTATTCAACTTCCCTTTCTCCTTCCTGCTTTCTTTCCTTCCCAAACCAAAAAGCTGGTTTACATTCTAATGGGTTTAATTACTTCATGAAAATGTGAGCGGATGGGGAAGTGCTGCCACCAACAACGCTTTAATGGTCGGCTGAACGCAATCTGAATTAATTTTGTTGCGATGGCTATTAGTGCCAATACTCCAGGGCCTGTCCCACTGGTGTTGCTGTAACTTCCCGTGCCCCTGACAGAGCCGAGGTTTCCACATGTTCACTCAGTCGTGTCTCAGCTGAAACATATTCAGCTACCATGCTGGTTGTAATGGGGCAATACAAGGTCCTGACGTGGAGGAACAAGAAGATGAGTGAGTCCTTCGCTGTTGTTCCGGCAGGGAGAAGCTCTACCTCCTGGGAAAGCCGGGCTGTGCACAGGCAGCTAGAGATGGGCACTGATTTACTGGCCTGTCACTAAGAGTGAGCGAAGTTTCCTTGCCCAAAGCCCCCAAGGGCCAAAGCCCAAGAAGGGAGGCAGTAAAAACAGAATTTATTGTTCCTTCTTAGACTGAACAAATTCTGTGTGCAATGCCATGCTGAGGGATGGTCCTCCAGCCTCTTCCCCAGCCCTCAGGACTCCTATCAATACCATGAGGTTTCTTTCTTTCCTTCAGGGAGTAAATCCCAGCGTGGATTGAAAATGTTAGGACTTGCCATAGATCATTAATGCTTTCCCATTCCTTTCTCCTCCCTTTCTCCTCACTTGCTCTGCTGACAATCAGGCCACAAGTGCCACCTTCCAGGCAGTGTTGCTCCTGAAGGCCAGCAGCGGGCAAGGATGCGCTGGCAATACGTGATGCACAGACTCCATGTGGGTGTAGATTGAGCGGAATCTTGCAGCTTCTCCCATTAGCACCTCTTAGATTTGAGTTTGTGGCAGGTCATCTGAAACAGTCACCTGAAGCAGGAGCTGTCATCAGTCCTTTGTATCACCCATCTCCTCCCTCTCCAGCCATTCTCTGCTCTCAGGGCTGCTGAGAGAGATGCARGATCTGTAGGTGCAGGACCTGTAGGTGCTGTAGTCTCTATCTTGCCCCTGATTTGTACCCTCTCCCTTCACATTTAGCCAGACCCCTAGCTACACAGCAGCAGGCAACGAGGGAGATCTGACAGGGTGCTAATAAATGGCCTCAGGGAGAAGGAAATTAAAATCATTTTCTGCTTTGTGTCCTTTCCTCTACCCGCACTGTGCTCCCTCCTTCCTTGTCTCACATAAAGAGTTTGCTTCTTGTTACCAATGCTCTCTCCTGGTTGGGTTTTCTTTGATCCATCTGCAACCAAATCCTCCCCGATGCTATCAGATTCCTGAACTTACAGATCTTTTTATGCTGAAATGGGCTGAGGAGCCCATCACTGTTTTGGATTTCATGCCCTTTTTGTGAGCTTTGGGTGGAAAGAAGCAGCATTGGGACCATATGAGACTTTGCTTGAACCAATGTTGCATATCCTCCTCTGTGTTACCTGAATATGCTGTTCCTACCTGAGCACTGGGCTGGAGGTAGGACCAGTAATGCTAAAACTGGAGATGCTCAGGAGACCTATTTACCATCGCTGTCCAAAGGGTGTCAAGGGGAACTATTTCCTTTTCCTTTGGGACTCTCTTCTTGTTAGTTTTGAGGTCAGGGCATTGCTGTGAATGGGCAGTCACCTTTGTCTCAAGGCAATACTTCRGCAGAGTCCTTGGCCATCCAGTGCAGCCTGTCACCTCTGTTTTGCTTCACTCTCTACATCCGCACTGGCCGGACCATTAGTGCTGACCCCAGCTGCTCCCTAGGCACAGATTCTGCAGAAAGGTTTTCACTGTCTGTTCACTCACCAAATGCTCAGCTGCTGAGCTCCCTCTTCACTTTGCCCTGCTCAGGAAAATTTAATCTCAGCTCAAGAACATCAAGTGCGATACCTTCGGTCTATCTTGCCCCAGCTGTGGTGGGACTCTCTCCCTCTCTCCTACCTAGCAGAGACTCTCCCGCAGTTCCTGAAGAAATGCTCGTGTGACCCAAACCTTCTGTTTCTTCCAGCTCTATCTACTGCTCAAACTAAAGCTATTCCTGTTACTTTGTCCACAAGCTCTCCTAGAGCCGCTGGGAAAGGACAACTGTCCTTGAAGGAACACATAGACCTGTGCCGTCAGTGCCTGATTGCAGGCACCTTCCCAGCCTGCAGCTCAGACCTGAGTCTAGACGCAAGCCCAGGCAGGCTGCAGGCTGTGAGGGAATTCATCCTGGTTCCAACCCCACCACTGTATGCGTCTGAGTACAAAGAGAACGATCAAACATTAATATTCATTCTTGGAAGTTGGTGATGGACTGATTATTGTCTGCAAGGAAGATATCAGACTGCTCACGGCAGGGACGGCTTTCTGAGGTATAAAAGAGATTATTGTATATCTAAAATACAGACTTGGAGAAATGTTTTCTTGGCTCTAAGAAGAAAAGCTTCTTTATTTGTAGAGTTAATTTGCATTTACTGTAGCTTGCATTAAAGTTACCCGTTTCCTTTCATTCAAGGGACTTCTCTTTTGTTCACTTGAAAGCAGACAGATTAACCATCTGCAATGCACGTGTTCCTCCTGCTAATTGGCTATGGGATGTTCCACTTTCCCCTCCCCACAACAACTTCCCAAAGACTAAGCCAAAGTCACCGCAACTTGCCAACAAAATCACCTAGGAGGGAAGGCTCTGCCACAACAACACGAAAATACCAAGTGACACAGACACGGGCGAGTGCAGAGGGATGCATCCAGTGCCTGAGTCTGGTTCTTTGCATCACAATAGCAATCAAAGGCTGTGCCTGTCACACATTTCTTCCCTGCTGGCCCTGTTAGCAGCCTGCAAGGAGATTACAGGGGAATGTCAGATGGCTTTGAAAGGCGCTTGTGACTTCTTGGGTGCATATGTAGCATGTCACAAAATGTGGCAGCTCCTGCTCGGCCTGCTAATGAGAGCCTTGGTTCAGCTGGCACCTTTGCCCTTGATAGCAGATAGGAGGACTTTTAATAACATTATCAAGTGAGCTGTGCAGTGCTAGGTGCTGTACATAATAAGAATTCTTGCTCTATATCAGTTAAGGTATAAATAGAGAATACAAAGGATAAAGGCTGGAGACCCAGGAAAGTGAAGATCCAACTTCAGATTGGTATTTAAATGCCTTAACGTTCACCAATGTTAAGAGATTCCCCCAAGGCTGTAGCCTGTCCTCCATTTCAGATTAAAATTTGCTTATTTTTATGTTTCTAACATAAGGATTTTATGTCACCTTCTATGGGATGGAGGAACTGTAATTTTTTAGGAATTCCCTAAGGAAGGCAGTAGTCATGGAGTCTGGAACACCACTAGCTCATCCAAACAAGCTGGTAGGAGTTTTTAAGATCTAATGCCATATAATCCTTTGTGAAAAAGGACTGCACCCCTCACTTGAGAAGCACAGGATGGAGATTTCATCTAAAGCTCCACCTTGCCTTTGTGCGAGGAGATTTCTAAAGAACAAAAGCTTCAAATAATCCTCCCCCTCTTAATAAAAGGATAAGATAAAGTTACAAGCAGTTTGGAGAAAATCTAGTTAGGCTTCAGATTTGGACAGGCATCTTAAGCCAAGGAGATTAAATCATTACAGTTTGACAGCCGTAAGCATTTATGCCTTTCATAATTGTTTCTTGTGCCTTTCAAAATTGTTTTGTGGGCARAAGACAGCAATAGCTCTTTGGAGCTTCTTACTCTTGGAAATCCACTGAGTAGCAGTGTCCAAATTCCTTGATTTCCTTCCCATGAACAAACATTGGTTCAGGTCCTTGGCAGGTGCAGACCAGYTTCTCTCCTCTGACCCCAGGAGAATCCTGCCAGTTTAAGCCTGCTGAGTGTCTGGCTTAGTGTATGATCTTTAATGTTAAGGATAAGTGTGCTGGGAGGTACCTTAGTGATTGAGTCTGTGTGCTCAGGAGCGACCATCTGGTTTTGCTGGAAACACTGCAGATTAAAGGTTTCTTAATGGTGTTTAATTTAGATTCCATGAGATCTCTAGTGGATAGCTAACAAAGGACCAAAATATTTGTTTTCTAAAACATCTCCACTGAGAAGTAATAAATCTGATGAATCTTATCGGATAGAAGTGCTCAGAAGGCTCTTAAACACAGCCCTGGTCCATGCACAGCAGAAGCCAGCAAACAGCTCCTGAGCRTTTTGCCTTATCGCAGAGCTTTCCAGAGGGCTGTGATGACGAGGAGACACTGGAGCTTGGTGTGAGGCCTGCAGGCTCCTGCCAGCTTTGCCCGTTGCCTGGAGCACCATGACACTGTGGACATTCTTGACGTAGTCTCAGGGAAGTTAATTACAGAAGAAATCAGAATATGTTTTAAGGAGGGAAAAGGGGATCTCTTAGGAGATGCTCAGAATCTTGCAGGTAACAAGCAGCTTTGGGTTGTAGCCTTGTGATCCCTGCTCTCAGAGAAACAGCTGCTCCTGTGGGTCTTTGACCCTGCTTGTTCTGTCGTGTTTATGTGAAGCTGATAGCTCCTTGTTTTGAAGCAGCATTTGCCTGACTTTTCACTACTTTTCGAAGTAAAATCTCCACTTTTTTTTTTTTTTTTTTTGTTTGCTGCCATCAAGGAGTGATCCTTGGGATGCCAAGGTTGGTGCTGCACCATCAGACTGTGCAACATTGCATTTACAATAGCAAAACCTTGTGGTGGGGTGTCACCCTGCACATTTAGATTTTACTGGTGTCGCTCCATTCCCTGCTAGCAGTTCCTGCCATAGTGATGCAGTGCTATATAYGCTATACTGAGTCCCCTACCACAATGGTACCATAAATCCTCAGCTCGATGCTCCAATTATCCCTCTCTGTGCATGTCTGACTTCAGAAYCCCATTAGACAACTTTACTTAAATTCTACCAGTGACAGAATCATTAAGCACTGTCTGGTCACCCTGRTTCTCTTAATAATTTGACATGGGCATTTTTTCACCTTTTTTTTTATGTCCATATAGGGAGCTGGTTATAATCAGGGAAGTGGCTTGGCTCAAATGACATAATTGGCTTTCGTATTTATTCCCACTCGCTGATCTCAGTTCAAATGTGCTCAGCTCACAAGTCAAAAAGATGATTTCTTCTAATTATCAGTTCTGTAGAGCTCATCTTGGGCTCTGCAAATCCAGCTGTATCCTTTGTGCCTCTACCATGCTGTCACCAAGAATAAAGTGTTTGTAATCAGGACGTAGTCAGTCGTGTTTTGTTGCTAATGTGCCAGGCAGAACGGAAGCTCATTTGCCCCTCCACCCTGGCACTGGCTCTGTTGAGTCAAGAGTAGCAAAACGTGCTTTAATCTGGGCTATGACTATACGAAGGACATGCAGGGGTCTGCATTTAGGGGGGAACAATGCAAGAGGGACGTTCCAGGTTGCGGGAACAGAAGTAAATGAGAGATTCAGAAATGCTGTAGTGGATGAAATCATGTGTGAGTCAGTATCCGCACTCAAAGGGTGAAGGAAGGGCCACGTCCCCCAGGCAGCTGATTGAAAGCCTCCTGCCCCAGGAGCTGGAGCTTTGCAGAAAAATCCTGCCGCCTTTGCTGGCTCATTCTTTCCACAGCCAGGAGTTCAGGTCACCCATYCTGATTCTGGACTAGCACAGCCGTATTTCTAGACCTATGACAAAGACCAAAGTTGAGGCTATACTTGGATTAGTTAACATCCCTGTAATCTGTGCTCTTGACCTTCAACTTTGAAGCTCTGGTCTCTGATAACTGAGTTTTCCCGGGATATTCAGACCTCGCTTTTGTGGAATGACACCAAACTATGGCTCTTGATGAAAGTCCAGAGCTGTGCTGCTCTTGTCATGTGAAAAGTAAGAGCAGAATGAGCAAAAGAGCCAGGGGACAAAGGACTGTGAAGTTGGGTCTTGCTGGCCCTGCCACTGTTGGCTGAAGTCTCTTCTCCCCCYGCCTATAGCTGGAGCCACCCTGGGCTATTCCCTGACCTGTGTCAGTGCAGCAGCACAGCCATTTGGGCTTGATAAAGTGCTGGCCTTGCCAACACGAGCAGTGAGTCCATGTGTTTCTTGTGCCATTCTCATCACCCTGTTGGCCTGACAACAACTTAATTTGTTTGTGCGTAGAGCTGGCCTGGCTAATGGGTTTGATAGACAGCTCATCAAAATCCAGGGCTCAAATGGGTCTTTGCTCAGTGCCCCTATTTAGTGTGTCCATCTGCTGCAGGGATGACACAGATGGCAAAAGCCCTATTTCAGGAAGACCTCTGCACATCCTGTCGGCTAGCAGCCTGAGAGGGGGCTGATCCCAGGGCAAAGGGGAGAAATGCTAAGTGCTAGAAAGCAATGTGGGCAGGCAGAGAAAAGCAGCAGAGGAGCAAGGAGCTGGAAGCTGAAGCCTGATCGCTCAAATGAGTCATGCATTTTTTAACAGAGCCCGTGGCTCCTACTTAGAATAAGTAGCGAAGGAGCATGGCAGCTTTGCCATTTCTGGATGTTTTCTCACCCAGGCTGCAGGTCCTGCTAGAGCACAAGCCCCCTACAAATACACGTGGGTGACTGAAATCCTATGGCCTGTGATCTGCAAAGGCAACAGAGCTCCGAAGGTCCATTCTGGGTGTCACATCCAYCAATACAGACATCTGTGAAGAGATGTGGACAAATCTGCTTCCTTGAACAAATCCACTGCATTTTCAGGGACTTGGACACCTGGGAACACACCGGATGCCTCATCTCCCCTCACCCTCTGCATGTCATAGCTGAGGTTTTCATTCCTGACACAGCTCTAACATCAGAGGAGAGGTTGGGGTGTTGCACATGCAAGATACTCCRGGCACTCTTTTGCCTCGTGTGGCTGCCCTGGTCTTGTGATTGCAGGCTTTGTGGCTTGAAGATGCTTTTCTTCTCATCCTCTAAATTAAGTCCWAAACAACAGCCAAAGTCAGGGCTGTTTGACCCTGTACAAAATATTAACCACTGTACAAAATGTTAATTACAACTAGGAGCCTGTTGTTGTGCTCTMATCCTCTCAGGGTACTTGGAGGGAAAGGGTAAATTCCATCTACACTTAAAATAAGAACAGTTTTGTACATTTATGCATTATAGATTATGTATGTATCGATATGTATTTATGCTATTAACTTTCTTTATCCTGCCTACTGTCTTTCGGGAGAAAGCTTGCATCAGTCTTGCAGATGTGGAAGGGGATTACAACACTAAGCTTAGTGCATGATGCAGTGGTTCTGCAGCTTAAATAAAGATAAGGGAACAACTCACCCTTTTTATTAATATTTTTCCCGGTGGGAAGAATAATATTCATCCTCCCCCAAGTTTGTCACTTTCTGCAGTGTTAAAAAATTATCAGTCATCATCAAAAAAAAATCCTCAAAAAAAATGAAGGGATGCGTTTGTCTGGGTTGAAGCAAAAAGGATTAACATAGAATACAAAGACAAATCTGATAAGTAATGGTAGTGCTTTCTAAAGCCCCCATTCCTTCCAGATTTCCAATCACCTGATGGATAAGTTCACCCAAGTTAGAGGAGCAGGCAATCTCGTTTGTTTACCCCTTTGGCATCATGAAGGATGTTTGCAAAATCTCTTCCAACTTCTGTGATTCTGAGACTGTGAAAGCCGTTACAGTGAATTCAGACCAGACCTTACCAAGAGCTTTCAAAAATCCTGTTTTTGAGAATCTGCATCTTTTCCCGCTTGTTGAATCCATCCATGCCCAAGGATCTCATTCATTCCCTCGTAGCTATCTATACACTGATGTCCAAGGACTATGTTTTTATCTACCTGTGCATTTTCATACTTCTCTCTAGCTTTCTAGGGTTGCATTCTCAATTTGTTGCACACAAACATCAGTGCTCAGAGGAGCTCTCTTCTGTTACCCCCACAAAAGCATTTACTACTTTGCCCCATCCCAGGACTGAACCACGTCGCCAGGTGCTGAGTGAGGCACTGCTGTGCAGTAATTGAAGCTGGTTCTTTGGCCAAAGCAGTAGACTCATGCTATTCCCCCTCAAGCTGGTGCACAGCTCAGACTGCAATGAACTTCTCATTAAATGCACGTTAATCAAAAGTCTTCTTAAGGTCTATTTTTCCCCCCGGGGTTTGATATCACTTCTCCTTGCAGCACTCGTGGGTTCTGTGACTTAGGCTTAGTGCTTGCTGATGGGACCCAAGAAAATGTGTGTAGGGCTTGGTACTCCTGCAAGGTCCTTTCTAGGATAAAGCAGGGCAGGAAACTGAGTTTGTCCGACCCTGAGGGACTGCACTGTGTCTGTGTCTTCCTGGCAGGGCAGTGAGAGTCCATCAGGCTCCAGAGCCCAGAGTGGGGGAGAAGTGGGTGGCTGGCGTGCTGTGAGCTCCCACAGCAGGGCCTCGTCAAGAAAAGACATCTTTCCTTCAGCGAATTTTACAGAGCTCCTCCCAAGGTCACCGTTCTGATTAAGCAARCACAAAGAGTTACCTTGGATTATATCAAAGAGCCTCTGACTGCGYTATCACACTCCCCAGCAAGGGAGGAATCATCACGCTGTGAATGAAAGAAGCGCCCTGGGATTCCGTGCTCCGGCGGTGCTCCGGCACTCCGAGGCCCACAACGAYGAGCAGGAGGCTCTGGGGAACGTGGGAGTGGTGGGCAGCTCTGGTAGGGCAGAGCTGACAGCTTCCCCCTTTGCAGCACCTTGCTGGCTCTGCTCCTACCCCACRTCACTGCTCCGAAAGATCCCACTTGTCCCCATGCAAGAGGAAGGAACAGGCTGGCAGCTGGGAGACTGGGGGAAGGTGAATGCAGCCAGGCAGCCTCACCCACRCTGCAGCTTTCTTACTCCAGTTTCCGCAGTTTTGGGAGTATCTTGGTTTGCAGGGCTGGCTTGTGCTCTGCAATCAGCCACAGCAGGGGCTGAAATTCAAAGGTTCCCACCACTCTTCAGCACTGAGTTGGGAGCCCGTTGGAGCAGGACCCTGCACAGCTTCCACTGCCTGATGATCCAACCTTCAGACCCTGTACCAATTAAAGCCTCTTCGTATGACTTATCTTCTCTTTACACCCCTTTGAAGCACTCACACACCTCGTTAATATAATTAGTAGTTGTTTTTGCTGGGGTAGAGCCCACCAAGCCACTGAACTATTGTGACTGCTGTGGGAGACAGTCTCATAACTCAGCTCCTGAGGCACGACAAGGTGAAGGGTCCCATCAGCTCTGATGTCTTGCTGAAGAACCTGCTGGAGTCCCCCCTCGTAGGGTTCAGAAAGCAACACAACAGCCTATTTTTCTTAATAACATGTGCTGTTTCTGTGATGTTTGTGTTGAAAGAGTTCTGCTGATGAAGCTCTACTGTTCTGAAAATATTTGTCACTGTATCTAGGTACCTGCTGCCTATTTACACCTAGGGTTTGGATGGATGAGCCATTGTCCTTCCTCTCCCAGCTAAATTCCAGCAAACCAAATCAAATACCTCCCCTGAAGGAAAAGAACAAAAATGAGATGGCCATATGCTCAGCATGGCATTAGGTGCCCTCTAGTTCCCACCTTGACTGAAATAGCCGTAATCATATTGCATTACTATCTTCTTGCATATTTACTGCCTGCAAGAACCAAGTTTATTGCCTAATGTTGTAGATACAGACAAGAAAAAATACATTTCTGAGACAGGGTAAGCAGATAATGTTTTGGTAGAACTTAGCTCAGTGAAACATGAAGTGCTGAAGATGTCTCTACCGCCTCTAAAATATTGGCTCCAAACTTACATAGCAGGAACTTTTTATGGCAGGATTCTCCTCTTCCTGCCTTAAAAGTATTATGGAGTATAATGCCTGCTGTCATCACGGTTTGCAGGCCTGCTATTGTTATTAATTATGATTATTACTGTAGCACAGATTCAGAAGCATCTGGCCAACAGGCTTCCTGGAGAACCAGAAGCTGCTTGGTCCACTGGGTGCTGAGAAGCAGCTCCTGGTGTCTGGCCAGCTTCGTAGCCAAGAAGCAGAAGCTGTTTGTGCACCATGGACCTACTCATGTTGTCTCCAGCTCACTTGTGGTGAGGGTACAGATATCAGCCAGCCCCACAGCACGTGGGGAGCCCCAGCACAAACCCTGGGAGCTGCTCCTTGCCAAATGCGGGAAGGGAGCAGCCTGTTTTGGTGCAGGGTAGAGCTGCTCACAAAATAGGAGAGGCTTTTCATGACTGTTTTTGAGCAATAGTTTAGCTCTGAGAGTTTTGCAGAGACCTGCTTCTTCAGCCGCCTGGAATGTTTGGAAATGCTGGCAAGATTTTATGGGGCGTTTTTGGAGGTGGGGGAGGACTATGGTATTTTTAGAGGCTCTTGTTCCTCCTTCCTCTCTCATTTCTCTGATTCCTTYATTTGAGGGAAACAGAGAGCGGAAAGGGAAAAAAAAATCCAAATTAAAACACGAGGGCTTGTAGCTTTGCTGGAAAGCAAAGGAAAAGAACCCTCCCCTCGTAGCCCTTCCCTGGAGGGAAAAATGAAAGGAAATGTGGTGAAATCAAAGTATTTGCAGAAATGTAAATTCCTGGTAATTGCCATGGGGGGAGGAGGCTGYGAATATTTAAGGCGCTCCACTCAGTTGTGTCAACGGCAGCTCAGCCCTGGGWGGGGGCTGGTCTGCCCAGAGCCCCGTGACATGGGACCCTCGCACGCACCTCGGCGAGCGACTCCTCCCAAGGAGCTAATCAGCGCCGCTGCAGACAGAGGCTCGTGCTCTAAGGGAGTTTCTATTTTTGCAGTGACTTACAGTCATCGCTGTTCTAATTGGAACAGGCTGCTCTTAATGAGCATCCCCGGACGGGACATCTTGGCATGCTGTGCTTGACAGCACTGTGATCAAGCCCCTGCCAGCCTTGTGCCCTGGGCTGCTGTACCTGAGCAGGACCCTCAGAGCTGCTTGGACAGGGAAATTGAAAGAGATGATCACGTCATGCAGGAGGGGAGAAGGTTATTTGATGAGAAAACTGCTGCAACCAGAGCAGAGACCAGCAGGTAAAACTCCCTGCCTTTTGTAGGAAGAATCCACTCAAATCCCAAAACCTGGGGTTCTAGGAGAGGGGACTTAGCAGGCACAGTGCTTTTGGCAGGATGTAAATCTGCTGGGTGATTGCTCTTCAGAGGCTCATCCATCATGTTTGTGGGACACCTGAAAAGAACTTCTTTCTGGGAGGACCTTCAGCATCACGTCTTATGGGGACAGCCCAGTGCCAGCAGTGCACAGGGTGCTCGCAGCAGGACGGTGCCCCAAGGAGCACTGAGCTCACTGTGCCCTGTGGCTGCTGCTTGTATGGCCACAGAGACTGGAAGATGCARGGCTCACCCGTGGTTGCCTCCCCAAGGAGATTTACAGACATTGCAGGGATCTCTGTTGCTGCCCTGACTGCTTGGGCGAGTAATAGGGTGCAAAAGATGCCTGAGATCACCCTGTGTGACCTCCCATCCTGGCAGGCAGTGTGCAAAATCTTCATGGTCCTTCCACATGGTGCTGGGAAAGTGGCTCTCACGGCCACCCTTTGGATAAATACGTGTAGCTCTGACCCTAAAGAAAGGTAATTAGGAGCTAGCCAAATGTGCTACATTGCAGTGGAGCTGGTACAGAGCGGAGGCAGGAGAGAGCAGACTGTGCCTCCGAGTGCTCAGCAGCACCGAGATGGGGCTGCAGTTCAAGAGCCTATTAAATAGCTGAGACATACACAGACTTTATTAGCCACATGTCAGAAAGCACTTTCTACAGTAAATCCTGCTTAATAGCCATATGCTAGGAGAGAATTAAATGCTTTTTAGCTCTCAGACAGTAATGTAAACTTGAGAGAGGAGAAAAAGATAAAAAAATATCAGCAGAGGAGCCTTCACTGCACACCAGTTATTAATGTATTTATCTAGGCCATTTATTTATTGAAGATATTTTTTTTTCTGGGACAGGCCTATTAAGTCTGACAGCTTAATTGACACCCAATGGGAAAAATGTCATTTTATAAAGTAGTTTAACTCCCCTGATTTTGATATCGGCTCCGTTTTTTATTTTGTATTTTTCCCCAGTCATCACAGTCTGTTTGACAGACTCGTTAACAAAATACTAAACTGCCCCAGACTTTTTTTTTTAAAGGATAATAAATTGCTACAGAGAAAGATGCTGTTGTCTTAACAGATGCCATTCATAGCCTAGACATACCCYGGCTGATAAGCAGATAGGGAAGCAGTGCACAAACTAGCCTTTTCATGCTAAATAAAAAGCAGCACTGAAAAACTAGTGCTGAAATCAATGGTGTTTTGCTCAAAGAAGAACACCATCCTGGAGGACACTGGCCATGCCTGGAGCCACTGGGAATTAGGGCGGAAAGAAGAGAATTCTGATTTATTGGATTCAGTCTTAGTATTTGTGCTTGGCTCTGCTCGGGGTCCTTTTCTTATACCCCCCACGTCCAGGTCCTTTCATGCAGGTGCTTTCCCAGCCTCTCTTTTAATTGCTGCATTGAGACAAAAGGTTCCCGGCTTTCCTGGCATCCCCCTTCTCCCTCCTCCCCAAACCTGCCTTCCCTCCTCATTGTGTTCCCAGCCCAGYGTACTGCAATAATGCTGCGTTTTAGTGCATGCTCTTAATGATGCATCTACTGATACTTCCCCTCTCTAACTGAGCACTTTCTTGCTGGGATGGAAATTTTAAAATGAGAGTCAGATTGTTTCCACATCGCAGGGCACAGCCAGGCTTTAAATACCAAAAAAACTCCTGAAATCTGTTATCCTCTCACCTAAACATTTAAATAATTAGCTATGGAAACATCCCACCTCTCCACAGGCCCAGCAAGAAAGGTGAGAGTGTTTGTGTTCTAATTGATTACTACGTGTAAAGCAAACAGTTCTCAGATACGTCAATAATTACTTTAGAAGAGGGAGCCCTGGTCACTAAGACGGGCTTAATCTACTCAAAGCCTCAGCAGCACTTACAGGTGTAAATACCAGCTCTGACCATTCACTCTAATGACTTTATTATTTCAGTGTCATTAGTCCTGCTCCTCTCTACSTTTTGCTAATGGGCAGGCATCTAAGCAGCCTTTGCTACTGAATCATTCTCCCACTCTTTCATTTATTCCTTTCGCTCGGCAGGGGCTGCAATTGCTTTCTACACCTATGCACATACTCATAAGGATCTTTTTCTTTCTTTTTTTTTTTTTTTTTTAGGATCTGAAAGGACAATTTTCTTGCTCAAGGTGGCAATCATTGGGAAGCACGGTTCATTTCCAAGGGGCTCCCACCTCCAGATCCCCAGCACATCCTGTGCGTCCTGGGCTGTGTTACATAAAGACACATCAGAGCAAGCAAATGAGCCCGTTGGCTGCTTAAATGTGGGGATGTCATCCCTGATTTCCCCTGGCAGTGGGCTGACAAAACAAAGCCAGGGCATCCTTGGAGCACTTTGCTTCCCAAATCCACMCTGTGCCTCGTTCCTYCCCATCCCTTTCTCCYTCTGTCCATTTTTTCCCCACTTGCWTCCTCTCTTCCTGCCAGGATCCCRCTCCCCAGACCTGCATTCATCCCAGCCCTCATCACTTTTCCTGCTCTCATCACTTTTCCTTCAATACCCCCTGCATTACCCCAGGGCCACCCCGGCTCCTGCTGCCATGGAAAGCTGTGCTAAAAACCCTGCCTGTGCCAGGGGGAGGCTGCTGCCCCCGAGCCAGCGGAGCGCCAGCCCCAGCGGAGTCTCCTTTAATGAGCAGCGGCACCGGGGAGTTTGAAGCTTCCCTATTAAAAACCTCCCTGGCGCTGACCCAGATCCATACCGTAACTCCAGGGGCTGTTGTTTTCCATGATTTACTGGGGAAAATCACATGTGGGCAGCCACGTTCCCGCTAGTCCCAGGCAGGGGATGGCTGCGGGTTAGGCGGCGGGGGGGAGAAGAGACGGATTATTTTGCACTTCCTAGATAGTCCTTGAGTAAAACGAGCYGCTTTGCTGGAGCTTTGCAGGCTCACGCAGCCCTGCCTAGTGCCAGCCTGGAAGGGCAGATTCCTGGCAGTCTGTCCATCGATGCCCCTTCCTCGGGGATGTACCCTCGTTTGAAACAACCTTGGTAAAATTTATTTCACCAACCATCACTGTCTTGGGGAGTGTGGAGCCCAGCTCCCTGCAACGATCACTTCTGTCCTTTGCCCTTGCCTTAAGGGTGAGCCTAGGCTGAGTAAAGGCAGGTTCCTGTTTGCAGACCGTCCCCGTCTGCAGTCATGGCCATTAGAAACTCTCCTTTGGGGGGATTTAATCTTGGAAACAACCCTCATCCCCTATTGCAAGCTGAACAGCTTCCACCATCCCAGCTCTCTGCAAATTACCCCCCTGCAGCAGGACACACACGAGTGCACGCTGCTGCTCTTGCTGCACAAGCCAAGCAAGGGGCAGACAAAAGGAAATGCCTCTTGTCCCATGCACAAACTAGCTGGAGGAGATGCAGGGAGGAGCAGAAACACCCTGGGATGGTGTAGAGCCCAGGCATGTCACTGGCACGGTGCTCCGGAAAAGAGGGCAGCCCGGGATGCCACCCGGTTGATGTGCAGGTTGGGCTGCAGCACTCTCCTCTGCCACTGGATTTCAGCAGAACCTGAGATCCAAGGAACGTTTAATCTTCATATAACTCCCATAAATGTCCCTAGGGGTTCTGGGGCTGAACCTCTAAGGCAACATGGTAAGAGTGCACCCTCTCTCTGACTTAGGGTCTTCCCCAGGGTGTAGAGAACAGGAACCTCCCTTGTGTTTCCACACCAAGCTTCTCTGCACCAGGTGGTCAGGTGGACATGTTCTCTTGTCTCCTCATCTGCTRAGATGGGGCGCTTTGGCATTGTCACCACTGCATTTGCACAGCACATATCATACAGTCTCTTTCAAAGTWCCAGCATTTCTTCATGCAGCACTGGGCCAAAGCCATGTGCTTTCAGCTCACCACCTCTGTTTAGTCTAGGCTCTAGCAGGACAGTGGCCCTTGTAAAAAAGAGTCATCTAACAGATGGGGGGGAAGTTTTCCTGTGAGCATTCCTGCACCGTCTGGAGGTGGTAGCAACTTTTCCTGGAACTGTTTGAAGTCTCCCACATGCGAGTGCAAGGCACCGTCTCGGCACTCAGCTCTTCCCTCTGTCATCTCCAGCCTCTCTGCGAGCAAAGCTTTGATGGAGGCTGCTGCTTTTAACCTGAACGACAGGTTTGCTTTCAGGGTGTATGAAGAAGTTACCTCGTAGGTGGATTATTTGCATTAAGCTTGAATAAACAGGCATAGGACACCAGGTGAGGGATGGAGGGCACGGAGCACAGAAATGCGCTAATGAATGTGTAGCATCCTCAAGTATGTGAAGGAAGTGAACTCRGATGGAGCTGTCTGTGTGGGAGGCCTCAGCACTGACAATGTCCTTGTTAATCAGTGTGGCTTCTGCCTCAGCCCTGTTATTACTTATGCATTAGTTGAGCTTTAAGGTAAACCTTTCCCTTAGCCAATGGGGGTTCTGACTCCCAGCAAAAGAGCAACCTTGGGTCCTGTCCAGAGCATCCCGCTTTTGAGGTGGTCTGGGACTAAAGTGGGGCTGGGGAGCCCCATACCAACCCGAACTAGCTCCAAAGAACAGGCAAGGAGGTGCTTCACACTGCCCACTCTCAAGATCACAGCTTGATGGATCCAGTCTCCCCTTTCCAAGATGTGCAGTGCATATTCAGATGCTGTATTGAGGGCATTTATTTTTTTCTTTTCTTTCTTTTTCTTTTTTTTTTTCTTGATAGAGACAGAAGTAATTTAAACAATCATCTCCCCTTCTGCATGTCTCTTTTGAGGGGGCATTTCCCTGACACACATCAGCTCATTTCCTCTGCTGCGATCCCTTTCGCTTTGAATTTCCCAGGCTCCATAACGGGGGCCGGACAGTTCTCCTTTACCCCATTGCTGCTGGAGTTTCGCTTATCTGAGAGCCAGCACGAGACTTGCAGCCCCTGAAACCCGAGTTTCAGCACCAAAATAGCAACACACATTGGCAACCTCAGTTGTGACCAGCTCTGGCTATTAAGCGACGAAGGTGGCTCAGCTGCTCAGCATCAGCCCCACAGTGCAGGCTCATTAAAACAGTAACAAGCTGTCACTGAGTGTCCTTTTCCTCTGCTCACTCCTTTGGTCATTGATCCCTGTGGCTGCTCCCTCCTTTCAGCTCAACTCCTGAAGCTCCATCACTTCTGGAGCTCTCCAAGGAGCCAGGGTCTGTTTGGGGCTCTCAATGGCCAAGGGTGGCCCAGCCCCACAGTCTGCTTTGCCCAAGAGGTGTTCTACACTCTGGGCTTTGGAAGGAGCCTTTTCCCCCCTTTTTCCRCATTAATCAGTGCGGTAGGAACAAGACAAAGCTATTTTGATGTGTTTTCCCTGAAGTAACACAGAAAAAATATCTCCCTCGGGCAGCGTTTGGGAGAGCTCCCTGGAAAATGGAAAAAGACTGAAAATCGTTTTTTTAACAATCCCCAGCATGGCTCTGCTACCAGCCTCTTTGACTTCCTGATTTATTTCTTTTCAGGAGTGAGCTAGACCGTGAAATCACTTTGAAGTTTTGCTCCTGAGACGAAACATGAGGAAAGAATTAATATAACCATTTCTTTCTTGMGAGAGAGAGAAAAAAAGAAAACCAAGGCAAAAAATAAGGAGAGCTCCTGCAGGTTTGTTTACTCTAGATTAAACTGTCCCAGGCTGAAGTTTTGGTCCTGAGACAAAACATCAGGAAAATATTAATATAACCTTTTGTGGGTGTGGGTGTGTGTGACAGAGAGAAAAGGAAAACCAAGGCAGAAATAAGAAGAGCTCCTGMAGAGTTGTTTACTCTGGATTATACTGTCCCAGACTCTCTGGCTCTTAACAGCTTTAGCTGAGGAATGGTCTGAACGTGATTCATTTATAAGGTGACAAATATCACTTGCAGGCAAGAAGCAACTCAGCTGTTTGGCTAAAGCTAAGAGATTGTAAACAGGTTGTTTCACCACGTGAACAATATGTTTTTTTTTTTTTTTTTTTCAAGTTGAGGGTAAAATTCGTATCTTTGAATATCTTGAATTTTGGTATCAAACTGGGAGTGTTTCGACATCTCTTTGCTGCTCTAGCTGGTGGTATTTTGTCAGTTGATGGGTGTTGACAGTTAGGTCTGGCCTAAGTGTTGCACATCCCCGAGGAGAGCTGGGATGAGTGACTTGGTCAAAACTTGGCGRTGTTCCTCTAGCCACCCAGAGGAGAGCTGCTAGGGGAAAGAAACAGCCTCCCTGTCCTGCTGGGACTGTGTCGGGGAGGACACTGCAGGACCTGTGCAGCCGTCTGCAAATGCACCTGGATGTGCTGCAGACCAGGGGTGGCTTTCCCAGCGTGGGCTGAGCTACCTGTCTTATCAAGCTACCTCCAGAGAGCCAGATTATCTCTAGGGATTAATGACATTAATTGTGCCTGGGTGAAAGCAGATACACAGCACTTAATTTATTCTTCCTGTATGGCAATTGATTGCTTGTTATTCTATTACCCCCCCACTGGATAGATCATGTACTCAGTTATTACACTGCAAACCCTCCCTTGCTGCTAACGTGATGCTGTTGTTTCTCCTTTGCCACAACATCTGAAGTAACATAATGCATCAATCCTGTGTGCTGGGCATCGTGCAGCTCCCACGAGGGGATGCCGATGATCCCGGTGGCTTGAGACACAGTCGTATGGTGGTATTTGTTTAATGAAGGCTTTGTGAGCTGAGCTGTGCCTGCTGCTTTCCTCGGGCTCCGCGTGCAGACCAGGCACCAGAGGCTTAGGAATTACTGATCTGGATAAATCAGGGAGTTGTGAATAGGGCTGTTCTCTCCAGCAGAATGCTGCTCTGCTACAAGGGAAGGCTGGGAGATACAGGCAGGCTCGCTCCTCGTTTCCACTGCAATATTCCCACATGCCCTCATGGCCAAGTACGTTCTGGCTAAACCTCGAGATAATAATATGAGGAAGGGCGAGGGCTGCGGGAACCAGGAACARTTCCCGTTCCCAGTGAGGATGTGGGATACACTTGCAGCCTAGCACATCAGAGGATGGAGCACGGTACAGCCAGAGGAGCAAAAATCGAGCTGTTTTCTTCCAAGTATAGGTACGTGCACCTTCTTGTTGATGTGGGGAGCCCTGCTGCCACCTCAGGCAGAGCCAGAAGGACCTAGATGTTTCCTTCTTCACACTGCCTCCCTCAGCACTGGTGTATTTCAAAGTTAGAGTTTTCCCAATCTGTTTCTACCAGTTACAGAGAAACTCTTCCCCGAGACAGCGCTCCTCAGACTCAATTGCCTTGTTTATATTGCTGGCTGCAATCAAGATCTCAGAAGTAAGGCTCCAACTTGTCTTGCTTTAATAATGTCTCTGAAACACTGATTTGAAGCAGAGCCCGAAGGATGCTTCATTTCCAGTTCCCAGCAATGTTCATTTGCTCTCTTCTAACATTAATGTTTGGTTTGATTTTTACGGAACTGTGGCCATTTCAGGGCTATTTTACAGAGCCTCTGCAGGAGCAGATGATGCCTGTGTCCCTGCACTGAGAAACATAAAAGCAGATTATCTTCAAAACTCCGCTCTGAATGACAGCTAAAAATTGCTGGGGCAGGTCATCCCAAGCCGGGCACAGAAAGCATTAACTGAGTCTCCTGTCGCTGCCACCACTGCTTTATCTGGTCTGCACATGAACTACCGAGGGCTTGATCTTGGCCTTCGGTGAAGACCGTCTGTCTGCCTGCTCTGTCCCCTAGGACTGTCCCTGCTGCTCTCCCAAACTTTCTCCTGCAGACCAGGCGATAAAATGTCCCTGGTGCTAACAACTGATCTCAGAGATGTTTTATTCCCCCTTCGCATAATGTCCTAGCTCCTCGTAAAYGCAGGAGGATGAAGCCACCAGAGCTGCGTGGTGCAGAAGTGCCATTAGGGCAGCCGGTGCGAATGCTGAGCAGCAGGCAATTTAGGATGATAGTGTGCTAAAACAGTTGAGCAACCCACTGTCAATTCAAAAGCTTTCTGGCAGCTCTCTCTTCATTTCCGAGATTTCTATCTTAACACACCTATAAAGGAACAGATTAGCAGGGATAAATCGGATAGTAACTTGGCCTAATATGTCAGCAAGGCTAGATCATGGCTCTCTGATGCATGAGGCTGGTAACACGGTCAGAAGTTTCTCCCCAGTCACAAAAGTGGCTCAAYTGGGCAGCTTCAATGAGCTTCATCAGCTTCAATGGACATCATCAGCTTCAATGAGCCAAGCTCCAGTACTGAGATCTGAGGCTGCTTCACAGCCAGGTCCTGCCCTACCTTTCTGCTCCAGAGCAAACAGCACCCCTGGGCTTCTAGCTTGGGTGGACATGCAACCAGGTAGCTGTGAAGAGGTGGTGACACTGGCCAGTCACCAGCTGCTGGACATTTATCAGCCATGTGGATGCCAGGACATGGCTATGTGAGCAGCTGTCCTCAGGGTGAACCCATCTGGATGGTCTCAGTGACTCTTGGCAGCTTTGTGTGCACCCCTGTTTCATACCAAGCACAGAGAGCTGGTGGGGAAGGCAAGAATGCTCCTCTTACACTCCCACAYGGTCTTGGCATTGCCCATGTGCAAGTCTTCCACTTAACCAGCTTGGCTGGCTGCCTGGTCCCCAGCACTCCCCGTAAAGTTATTTGGAAAGAGTGACCCCTCAGATCACAACACTGAGCTCCCAAGTCTGACACTAACTTGGCCGGGCTCCTGAAGACACCATTCCTGCGCACCGACCACATGCAACACCGAGGGAGGCCTGCTGGTGAATTTATCATGTTTGAAGTCCTAACAGGCAGCTAGACTGCTAATGTGGATGAAGTGCTAACAGGTCCTGCAGTCCCCCATGACCATTACCTTGATCTTGTCCAGATGCCACCACCACTTGTTAAACACAGATTTTGCATCTTTACATCCAGCTGCTTAGCATCATCCAGATAAGATGCAAACAGTCTCATAGGGGAGGATACTCGTGAATATGTTCCATTCTACTCATAAATACAGATTTTTTTTTTCCCTTTAAACCCTGACTATATGAACTTCATTCTATTTACTCCATTACCCACAGGCAAATTGTAAAATTATAGCCCTGTGCTTCAACTGGGAGGCTGTGGTACGAGCAGTTGCTGCAGCTCGGAAAATACTATTAGCACTGTGCTATGAAAGGGAGGGATGGGTAGCAGGGAGCCTCTGATTACTCAAGATAAAAAAGATGGGAAAAGCTCCAAGTGAAATGTACCGAAAAGGCTCCCCAGTCTATTAACCACTGAGATTGGGGTGTGTACTGAAGCTGCTGAGTTTAAACCTTCCCTGCTTCCCTGGGGGATTTTGCTCACTTTCCTTATTTAATCCACTTATATTTGTAGGCAGGCAAATGGACAGGCACTGATTCCTCACTACAGTATTTGCTGGGTTCCTTCTGACTGACACCAAAATTCAGTGGCCGCTGCCAGCGTTTCTTTTAAGGTGATCAAAGTTGTTCTTTAATAGATAAATCCTTGTGGAGCTTAAGCTACCAAATCTGAAATAGTCGTGGCTGGAGCAGAGATTAAGCTGCAAAACCTTATTTATTTTCTTATTGGTGCTCAAAACAGACAGTTCCTGCTACCCATATGAGGCATTGCTAGTCTTGCCTCTGCAGGTTCATGCTCTGCAAACAGCTTTTCTGGCTCCAGCTTTTCCTGGGATGTAAGACTAGATCCCTCCACCTGTGCTGGGGGATGCTCTCAGGGACCATGGGGACGTCAGGAGGTAGCTTAAGACCTGATCCACCCATGTAGTTCCTCATCATTTTGCTTTCATTCATGTGTGTTAAGAGCACTCACATATCTGGATGGAAATGTGCTTGGGCAGAGCGACTTTATTAGTAAGCTGTTCTTAATGAAATAAAATAAATCTGGACAACAATTTGTGTCTCCCTGTCTGGAAATATTCTAGAAACCACCATGCAGTCATCTGGCCCATGACCTCACTTGAAACTGGAATCTCTAGGAAAATCTATAAAAGATAAGTGTCTGGGGTCCAAACTGGCAGGTAATGGGGCTTTCAGAGCTAATAACTTAATGCTCTTTAGTTGACAGGCAGCTTCAAAATTGAAGGTCTCCGGTTGTTGCTCAGGGGAGCACAGCTTCCACACGCTCTGTGGCTGTTCCTCAGCAAACAGGAATTAAACTGCAGCCATATACTGTTAATAAAAATAAATAAAATAAAAATAGTATCCTTGTAAACAAGCTCTCAGAAGTCCAGCTTGCTCTGCTCACCTTGTGCAGTCAGAAAATAAACATCAGCCTCCTCCTCCTAAATTCTGAGATTCACTGAAAAATCACAAGATTGCATTGCTCTTTTCTTTCAAGGACAGCTTATTTGTTCTTTTGGTTTTACACTGTTTGGGTTCCTATTTTTCCCTTTTTCATTTTTGCAGCCTGAATGTATGCTCTGCTGGCACATGAGAGTAGACACTGGCTACTCAGAGACCTAGCTCTGAAGTGCAACGACATTGGGATCAGTAGTTGTTCAAACAAGCTCTCTGATGGATCACTCCTGCTCTCCTGGATGCTCAGACACTCTGTACCCCAAATGAAAGCCACCCAGGCCAGACCCACATGGATACTTTATCATCCATCATTGCTTCTCTTCCTCCCAGGGAAAGGACACAGGAGGTTATGGGCTGAATACAGCTGATGTTCCACTCCCAGTGTGCCGTTTCCATGAATTTGCCTGCTGAGAAATTCTACTGCGAGAACATTTGGAAAGGAGATCTATGCATGCCATAAATGAGCAGTCACATGTTTTATTTTATATTCTCTAACTTTTTTTTTCGACTCTGTCCTCTATATTCCCTCAGATCTGCTCAGGACTGGACGTGACTGCAATTGATGCAACACATGAGCCATGTAGCACTGCACCATCCTTATACCAGAGCTATAGGCCATGGGCTGCAAGGTTCAAGTAGACCCTGGTAATAAACAGTGAAACTAGACCCAGAAGAATCAGTCATTTTGCTTATGCCGTTAAAATAAAGTTCTTTCCTGTTGAACAGGGACTCATTATTGCAACATCATGAGAGCAGAGATATTGCCATACGTGATGATCAGGTACAGTCGCTGTTGCCTGATTAAGCTTTCCTAACGTCAGGCAGACTGCTTGGGTTGAACATGCCATTATTCTACCCTGCTAATAGCAGACTCGCAGAGCAAGTTATAATTAAAGCAAGGATAAATGTCATTGCTACACTTTGATGAGAGACGCTGGCTTTGKGCATATCCAGACATGCTGGGGGAAACAGAGAGGACAAATTCTTCAGTAACATCTACTTGGGTGCACAGGGACATATTGTACTTCTGCTGAACTGGGAGAATTGGAATAACATGTCGGGTAATCCTGAGACTAAGGAATGACCAAAATCTCCTCTGACACCCCAACCCGTGGATAGCACCAGAGGAAGGGTTAGCAGATTGCGGACTGTGGTCCTCCTCCCTGGCAGTACCCTGGTGAGATAGACTGCTGGGTTAGAGGGTCTCTGGTTGCCTATTCCTTTGCCTAGGGTCAGCAGTGCTGTATTTGCTCCTGCACGGAGCTAGCAATGTGGCCAAGGGAGCGGAACAGACCATRTGACACCAGGACCCCTTGATTGCAATGATTCATTTGTGCTCTGAAGACCTGGCGTTGATGTCACTATGCAGGCAAGAACTGGGGTTAATGTGGCTGTCCTACCTATGGCACAGGGCAGAAACACGGGGGGAGCTCAGTGCCAGCCCTCTSCCCGGTGCTTGGCAAACTCTCTGCTCTTTTTCGGTGTTAGTTATACAAGTAAAAGCCGTAAAATTCCTGGGGCTGCTTTGCAAGTGGRATGTTTGTCATGATCAGCGTGGGGTGTCACTTAAAACCTGATTCATCTGGATCCCCCTGGAATGACATATTTAATATGAATTGTTTTTTTTTTTTTATCCTCCAGCAATTTTCTGAGTGCTTCTGTCTATAGATCTCTGAGATACAGAAAATGGTATATATATTCTTTCAAGCCAACAACGTGGAAGTTAGAACAATTTGCTTCCTTGGGGGATGCATTTTCCCCTGAGCTGGAGCCTAGGTAGCAGAGCTGGCAGGCTGGTCCGTCCCTTTGAGGTCATGGAGATCCATGCCTGGTCAGTAATTGGCAGAGGAGCCCCATGCTCTGCACATCCAGCAGCCCTGCACATTCAGYGCAGCTGGTTTCCACATCCCTTTCCCTGAGACTAAGGCCAGCCTGGGATGTTCCAGGCTTGCTCCTATGCCATGAGATCCCTCAACCTCTTTGCAAAGCTGAAGCCCACAAGACCACACGTAGAAGAGATTCATTTACTCTTCCTGCCTGCACCCCCYCGACCCACTCAGCGTGAGTCATTTCTAAGAGCTGCTCCTCTTGGAAGTGTTTTCTGTAATTTCTCTGTGTTTTCTCCTCCAGTCCTCACCCTGCACCACTTGCCAGGTCCCACTCAGCTTGCCCAGTTTCACACCCTGTGGGAACCCTCCTGCCAGCTTCCGTGCACCAGGAGGGGCTGGACAGCGGCCGTAAGTAAGCGCACATATATGCACTTGTGTGCACACACCTGCAGGTACCCACAGCTCTGCTGGGAGGTTTGCAGGCACAAGTGTGAGGCCGCGTGTCCAGGCTCCTCACCCGTTTCGCCGTGAAGAAGCCACTCAAGAGCTCTTTCCAAGTAACATTTCCAATAAAGAAACCTGCGTAAGTGGTGCGTAAAGCTTTTATGTATCAAGGCCTTAATCAGCATTTAGCTTTTCTGAGCACATCCTTCAGGCCTAACAGCCCTTTAATGCATTCATTATATTAAGAGTTAATTTACAACACGCGGTTTGAGACAAGCTCCGGGCCCTTCCGTGAGGATCCGCCTGAAGTGCGATCCACGCGTTAACAACTCAAATGTATTCTGCACTCAGGAAAAAAAAATTACCCCTGATATTTTCGCCCTTCAAGGGAGGCTTTGGACCATGGAACAACATAGCAATGGTGTGACAGGACCACCGCCGCGTTCATGAATTTTAGATGCCTGCAAGAAATTATCTATTTTGCTGGGCCCTTGCTGGGCTCAATCAGTTCCTCTGTGGTTGGTGATAATTAAGAGCCAGTATGATGCAAAGAGGATATTTTAAACACTGTTTGACACCAAGACTCCTACCCCACTAGCTTTGGTCTCTTCTCAACCTCCCAGGACATGTCCTTTCTCTTTCTTTCCTCAAAAAAAAGGATCAATATGTTTTCCATACTCCTAGTGMCCAGGAAATAGGCTTTCAAATCCAGAGAGTGTGCGTTCCCATAATTACGTTACAAGGAGAGGGGTTCATTGCCTGGTATCCCCTGCCTGTGCAAGACGTTTGGGAGTCTTGGGGCTAGACTGTGGACAAGTGTAGAGAAGCAGAAGGGATGTCAGAATGGCAGGTCTTTCCCCCTCCTTCTCACTTTCTCTTCTCTCTGTTTTCTAATTTTTAGGTCATTTTTCTCTTCAAAGATGATGCTGTTCTGGAACTAAACAAACTTGCTAGTCTGTTGACAGCCCCTCACCACACTGTCCCTGTTTGCTGGGTGGACACTGCTGGGTGGCAGAGCTCAGGACTGAGCCTTTCAGAGCCCAGCTGCAGACATGGGCTCCGTTCCTCCCAGTGCAGTCCTGTCAGAAGAAAGAATGGACGGTAATCAGGCAGGCCCCCGATACAGCTGGCCAAAAAAGCTTTTACAATTTCAGATCAAAAAATTGCCATTTTTATTTAAATAAAAATCTTTTTAAGACTGTATCAATTTCAGCACAATATTGTCTAGGGAAAAAAGGCTTAAATGACCCTGTATTCATACACTAGTATTGGATGATTGCCAATTTTTCATCTGTTTTTATTCAAAAACAAACTAGAGTTTGTAACACATATTTATCTCGTGTATTTAAAAGGTCAATGTAAAGGAAAATTCTTGCATTCATTAAAACTAAACATTTCTATTGAAACAAAGCAGAAGTGAAAAGGTAAGAAAGATAGGAAAAAAATAAGAAAGAAAAAGGGAACTTTAAAACTTTGGATTAAAGCTGCTGAAAAAAAAAATGAAACTGAACTGAAAAAAAAAAAAAAAGAAAGATTTTGTGGAATTTCCATGAAAAAAAATATGGGATTTTTACCTGGCTCTACTACTGATGGGCTGTCGTAGAAAACGTAGTAAACCTGGGTTCAGGTCGCTCTTRTGCCTAATTTGGATTGGAGATTGGAGCCTCTCTCTCTTGCAAAAGTATCGCTGCTTATCTGCCATGTGCCCTTGTCATTATCTCCTGCCCGAATGGACGCACTTCCCAGCAATGCTCAAATAGAGCAGCCCTCTAGACTTTGCCTGGATCCTGCTCAGAGCAGCATCCCTCTCGCAGTGCATTTTTCCTCATCTTGGCTTGACTCAATTTAGGCAGCTAATGATGAAGATGGCATCGGTCTCATTAGGTGAATTTCGCTAGATCTTCCTGGAGAAAAATGCCCCTTGATAAGTAGTTTCTTTTCTAGCCTCTGCTCATTTCTCCTGTTTCATCTGTCTCAACCCCCTCTGGCTCCACAGAAGCCTCTCTGCCTGTGKGCATCTTCCCAGCGCTACAAAGCCTGGCTTTGCAGGGATCAGCCCTCTTCCCTTCTGCATGTGGGCCTCATCTTGCCCGCTGTCTGGTGCTGAGGTTTTTCTGCATTTACAGGAGTCGGTGACAGTGGTATTGTATTATTGGAAAAGCTTCTATTTTCCAGCCCAGGGAAATCCACCATTTACTTTTGCAATATGACACAGACAATTTCTCCACTGCATAACAGGCAGGCAAATAATCCACAGACAATTTATCACAAATCTCTTGATTCCGTCTTAGAATTTGCAAGGACTGTATCATGTAAATACATGTTAAAGCCTATTAGTTCCTTTGATCATATTAACCTACTGAGGAGTGCAATTAATTTAAAATCTTTGTCTGAAAAGCTCTGTATTAGTGCAAAATAAGAAGTGGAGAAGAGATTCACTCTTTCAGAAGAAAATGACTTTTGAGGTGATGAAATTTTTGTATGATTACCTGACTCAGATATAATTCTTGTTACTCTGACATGGAACCTTGTTGGGCTGTCACATAAAAACGTCTAGGATACTAAATATCCGAACACTCTGCGGGGCTGACACTGTCCCTGGCTGTAGGTGGACACCATGTAAAGACATGGTAAAGTGTGGGGTGGCCGACAGTGACAGGATGAAAGAGAAGATATCATGGCCTTGATATTAAAGAGATAGGAATCAAAATAGACACTGTGTTCTGGGAAAAATAGAGGTATGTTGTTCCTATTTTAAAGATCATATTAGTGGCTGGCACAAATATTTTGTCACATAAATCCTGAGCTTCCAGTTCAGTATCTTCTTTTATCCTTGGGATAATCACCCTTCTCTCAGCAACTCAGTTTTTTGTTCCTCAAAAATGTATTCGTCAGTGTATGAAACGAAATATTTTGGATTGCAAATTCACCTTGGCTGTTGATCATATCGCAGATGAATTACTCCATGGGAGTACTTGTTCGGAAGGGATCACCAGCACATTTTCTGCAAAAACCACTTCACATTATCCTCTTTGCAAGCTATTCTGAACATGTGCTATCCTTGAGAGCTCATATTCTGGAATCAATCCTACCTCCTCTCTCCCAGACAGACTATTCACCTGAAAATACATCATTTTTAGCCTCTCCAATTAGATGAAAGGATAGACACAAAGATGAGAATTATTTCTTTTTTACAGATCATGGGAATTATTGCTTTCCCCTCAGAGTTTTCTGCCTCTGCCTCAGTCTTACTGCTTCAAGGTGGTTGGAGCTGCAGCCTCCCAAGGGAGAAATAAAACCCTTCAAATCCGTATCTTCACTTGTGCAATAGCAAGAGCATCTCTTACCAGCAAAGAATGTATAAGTAGTAAAACACTCCATCTGAGCCAGGCACAGTCAGGTTTCCAGTGTAATTAATGTGAGGATCAGTTACAGGGGGAAGGGGAGAAATCCAACCCTGCTCAACAAATGTATTCCAGGGGGAACTWGTGAAGCTAATTAGCCATGTGATTTTCCTGTTACTTTTGAGTCCTCTGTATGATGATAGTGGCTGTTGTCTAATTGCCAGAAAAGGGAAACAAAAAGCATCCTCTAAAAACTACCATGAAAACGTGGTTATACATTTTCCTCATCTGCACCAGAATACTGGGATCAGCATCTCTTTTCAGCATCTATCCATCCCTTTCTCTGCTGGTGCCATCAAAACTCAGCAATTCTCCCACTTGTTCCTTCATATCTGGCAGTGAGGGATGTGCTCTGGTCTTTCTGTAAAAAGCCCACCCCACACGGCTTGAAAAATCTGCTAAGAAACCTTCCTCAGCAATGCAAACTGCTCCCATAGGCTTAGATCTGACAGGCAGTCTATGTGATTAAAGTATTTTATTTTTCAAGAGGGAGATGGAGATAAAAACAAAATAGCTATACATACTACAGGCTTTGTCTTTACACACAGGCTAACTTAGTCTTTTGCAAAGATTTAAGCACAACAGTGCTTAAGATCGGACTAAAAGGGAGTTTTGTCATTTAGACACTTTAGAGGTCCTTGCAGGCAGAAGTACCAGGTCTGAGTGATCCATATGTTTTTTGGCACTGCAGGGGGGTGATTTGCTAAATGAGGCTGGGCATTTCCAGACTCGTGATAATTTGGGAATGATAAATAAATACATTATTTATCACATGAATTGAGCAAAGATGGGAAAACAGCAGTGAAGGCAAGTACACGAGATATCTTCTATCTGATGCCCTGTTGGCAATGGTTCTCTGAACAGTGATAATTCAGGAGCAGCCCTTTACCTCCACAACCATCAGAGATGATTTTCCAGTTAGCTAAACTTCCAGGTTGTCTCCTATGAGCCCTGTGGAGAACTCCTCACCGACACATTATGCAACCTGTTTGTCATTTTAACTAATCTTGCTGTTTGCTCCCCCTTGCAAAAACCTGGGAGCAGTGCTGGGGGGAGTGCTGCGTGCACCACATGTATCCTGTGCCCAGGAACATGCCAGAGGACAACTTGGCAAGCAGTTATGGAAAAGAAGAGTGAGTGAAAGTAAAAGGAACTCTGCTCCTCATCCCACCTGAGCTTACCCTGTGCGTTATAACACTGAGAGAGCTACTGAATCAACATGAGCACCAGGGATTGCCGTGGCAAAAGGGCCCAGGACTCTTTGACGACAGGGTATGCCTTTTATACACGAGTACTGTTGCTTTGGTATTTACTGGTTACAGCACAGCACGTTATCAAAGCCTCCAAGTTCATCAGTGGGACACGAGCACAGGGTCAYAACATCTCTTGTATGGCCAGGACATGGTATTATTTCATGGCCACTCGATGCTGATACATGCGTTAGYATTGCACAGGGAAATCTCCCAGGGCTGCTTGTCCTTGAGTACCAGCACTTGTGTTTCTCGGGGATGTGATCACGCAGAGCAGCCTCTCAGCATGAGGCAAGTACCTGTTGCTGAGCTCTTTGAAGCAAGATGAGGTTCTCATTATTGTCTGAGCCTGGTGACAGCACTGTTGCTCCACTGTTTCTTGCACTTCCTAGGAGCTGACAGAAGTCCACCCACTCCCAGACAGCAGGGAGAGCTGCTGAGCAAACACCCTGTAACTCTGTCAACCCCAGGCGCTCCTGCAAGGACTGGCTTCATCCAGGAATTTCTTGCTTTACAGACTGAAGATGTATTTGCACCACCAATAACGACTATGAGAAGAGGGTCTCATACTCTTCCCAGCTAGGCATGTGCCGAAGATTAGCTCAGAGCCTGTGGGAAGCAGGGAAGGTAATGTTTAGGAAAGGCAATGGAAAGCCAGGCTGGTTGTGCTAAAGGGCTTATTAATAAAAGCTTAGCCTGAGTTTCTTGGGCATAATGGCATGTTTCCCAGTTGTGATGCCTTCATTTAATGGGCTCCCAGAAATATGAGCCATGCCAGGTACCTCAAATGCTCTTGGATCTGCGTATCAAGGTTCCTCGTAGATGAACTACCATGTGTAATTGACGTGATGGATAGCACCGTGTGGTATTGAACGGGGCCCTGGAGTCATTCAGGACCTACATTTGTCCCTTTTGTTCAGATGGAAAATTAAATGATTCTTAAAATAATAAATGTGCACCCTGGAGAGAAATACTCAGCTGCTCCCTCAAGGAGTGCTATGCTGTGCTTGTGTTGAGCAAGGAGTAATGAAGGTAATTGAAAAGTTATTACTTTGGGGGCAAATTTATCTTGGCTTGTATAGCATTGCAAATGCACATGACTGGTGAAGAAATTCATGCTCTGCAGCAGGGAGAATGATCTYGCTTTTGAAAAATCAGGCCAGCAGACCTGGGTGCAGGTTCTGTATAACCCTGTGCTTTGCGCAGGAGCAGAAGTCCTGAGCTAACACCACGAAGACCATACAGGCTGCATGGTGCTGCCTGATCAGACCAGTTGAGGGCTGGAGCACAGGACAAAGGAGGTGAAGGAGAGTCTGGGTTGTTCATCCTTGAGARATGGCCAGGAGGGATCTCATTGCTGTCTTCAGCTACCTCTAAGCTAGTCRTGACTTGAAGCCAGAATGTCATCAGAGGTGCACAGCAAAAGGACAAGAGATCACGGACATGGGATGCAGCAAGGAAAATTCCGACTAGATACAAGGAAAAACATTCACAGTGGGAGGATGGGACATGGCTGGAGCAGTGGGAGAACCTCTCTCTTTGGAGATTTTCAAACTCAGGTGGAGAGGTCCAGAACAAAAAGACCTAACTGTGTGTGACATTGGCCCTTTTATGCTGGGACCTTCACATGTCTGCTGTTAGCTCACTTGTTCTGACTGAGATGTCTTGTTTTTTAAAGGCTATTGGTTCTGCAGAGCACCAAAGCTGTGGGAGCTTCAGTCTACCGCCCTGGAGGGCTACATCTCAGTCGAAGCTGGGCTGACAAGTCCTTTCTTGGTTGTGGTACRTGTTTAAAGGGTTTTTCATCTCTCTTAGATCAGGCAATGACAGTAACTTTGCTCAGCTGTAGCTCAGCAAGGAGAGAGGGCCTCCTACAAATGATGCATTGATTCCCAAAGATAAGTTCAGAGACGGTGCAAGAGCAGCTGTGTGTCCTTTCGATGGTCCCTGCTACTCTTCAGACTCTAATGAGAGAAAAGCAAGAGAAAAAGCTTTTGACTTTTATTCCCAAGTGTCTGCCTTGGCCCTGACCTATCTTTGCAAGGAATTTCAAAGCAACACTTCAAAGGTTGTGGGGTTTTTTTCCTGTTTGTTTTTAAAAATTAATCCAAATGAAATAAAAGTTTTCACATGTTGGGTTTGTTTGTTTTTTTAAAAAGCTCTCAAATAATTAGAGCACTCAAAGTAAACAGCCTCTTCATGCTTTATTACCTGATGTGTATTATGGATCCATTAATGTACTGTGGCATTTCTGCCGTTTTCTGTATTTCAAAACGTTTTAAAGATGGGACTCGAATCATCAACATTAATTGCCAGCAAAACAGAAATGAACCTTCTAAAAGGGAAATCACTTTATAGCTCTAATTTGATTAAGTAGTAAAGCTCATTGTTTCCATCTTAGGTGGACAGTAAAAACCCAAGTAAAGTTAATATTTATTAATCTTAATGTGCAGGCCAGGTAATTACATTGCCTTTTTWCAGCAGTGAGGACTGCATGACTCTCACTTGCTCTTTCATTGTATGTTTGCACACCGTTTGGGTAAACAGGAAAAAGAAGAAGGCTTGGTGCTAATTAGAGAGAGGAAATTCTCTTCTCAAAAGGCTCCTGATTTTAATTGTGTGCTCAGAACTAAATATGCAGACAGGTAATTGTGCCTGGTGACAATGGCCAGAAAATCAGAGTGGATGAGCAGAACAGGGACATATGTTGGCAGAAACACACGTGTGTAGGTGTGTACATGCGGATTCATACATATACCCTCCCTGCATATTGTGCATTTCCCACTCAGGAATTGGTCCCAAAATGTTTTTCTGTCCCCACATTTTTTCCCCTTGTCCCTTTTCTTGCAGACTTAAAAAAAAAAAAAAAAAGAAAAAAAAAACAAAAAGAAAAGATGTGAAGCATCCAAATGCTGTGAGCGGGACCAACACCGTGCTGGTGCCAGCTGGTGGGTAGACAAGTTAGCGGTTTGCAACGAATGGAGTTTGGGACTCAGGAGCTTTCTGGCTGTTGTGCCTCTGTAGATGATGTCAAGGGGACAGAGCAAAGGCACAGGAAGAAGACAGCATTGCTGGCTCGAGAACATGAGGAACTGCAGACCAGCAGAGCTGCTGCAGCCAACAGGGACTTGCTTCTCCTTGGCTGCTGGCTCAAATCCACACTGGCACACTCATATCTGGAAATCACTGCCTTCAGTAACTTTTCCTGTAAGATGTTTGTTAATATCTACACATCCATCATTACTTGAGCACTTGTCACTGTCTTCACTGCTATGTATAGGTCTCTTCTGTAGGAAGGATACTCTTCTATAGCAACKGTAGGTGCATATGTGGGAACAAGAGGATTTGGGGGAGAAAAGAAATGATCATTGCCCAGAGCAGATAAGACCTGCCACTTTGCTAAGTCAGAAGCACACACAGTATGGATCACTTCTTGCCTGCCTCTAAATTAAGTCTCTGATTCTCCAGTGCCTGATGAGCCCACCCTTAACACTATATTCCAGCTTGAAAGCTATGCATTGCTTTTGGTCACATCATTTCTGGTTCTGTCAGACCAAGAAAGGATCAGACCYGCTCTCTGACTGTGAGCAGGTACTAAATCTGTCACCCTTCCAGACCTGATTTAATACAAGCTGCTTCCAAACCATTTTGCTGGGCAGCAGATAATCAGAAACTTTCYGGCCTCCTCTCATCTCACCCAGAGAAGGACAAAGGAGCCCTAGCAGATCACACATCTACCGTTTGATTTCACCACCACGCCAGCTCAGCATCTTGTAGGATCCCCTCCCCTGCCCCTGCATCCTGCGTTTTAATTGCTGACTGATTGTAGTATATGATTTTATTTTCCCTATAATGATTCTTGGGGCCCCCAGATGTTCTCCTCAAGTGTGGTTACGTCAGCACCCCAGGCAGAATGACTGATACCAGCAATTTCTACAGCTTGAAAGAAGAGGAATATTTGAAGGGGATCTAATTTAGCTCACATATTGTGTCTTCATCATCAAGACTCCTCAAGAAAAAGGCATCGAAAGGTTATTTTACMATGAGAGGAGAGAGAATTAGCCAGAGAGAGGGAGAGATATCCAAACTGGCTTTCTAATACCGGTTCATTACAGGGAATACTTTTGCACAGACACTTCACTGCTGTTAATTTAAACCAAGATGATTAAAAGCTGTAATTGCATCACTTTAAATAAATGTCCACTATCTGGATTATTATATTTTTAATTAGTGTGACTCTGTCTAATGTTTTTATCTCTCTGATTGATTTGCTCTTAGTGTATTTATTTATAATTCATTGATCTCCCTGCCCCTGGTATCATCTGATGCTGTCCCTCTGCAGTTTGGTCATGATTCCAGCAATTAGAAGAGAGAGTTTGACTTGAACCAGGAAAGAGCAGAGGGTACCAGGTCAACTTTCTCTAAAGAAACGTGTGCAGCATTTCACTCAATCTCTCCTTCTGGTGGCCCACTCACTCTTTGTTCTTCTGCAGAGCTGTGGAGAAGGACAAATGGCTTTGAGGGCTCCTTTTCCAACAKGTAGGATGGGGGTAAATTGACACCTACTCACACTCTTTCTGTTGCAGTTTCTTATTGCAGGTCCTTTCTGCGCTCTTCCATGACAGAGACAGTCATAAGCCTCCCCAGGAGGTAYCTGAGCACAAATCACCTTTTCCTTTTTCTTAACAAAATGCGGACCAATATGAGTATTGAGTAAAAGCCAAAGAGAGACCTTAGACCATTGCTGGGCTAAGGTACCCCACTACATGCCATTCCCTGTCAGGAGCAAGGAGGTGAAAGCCAGAATAACTTGTAGATCATAATCCTGATGTTGAGGGCATTCCAGATCATCGCTCAAAGGTTGTATATTTCTTTTTTTTTTTTCCTTTTTAATTAAAAACATGGGTTTGCTGTGTTCATCAGGCAGCTGACATGGGACTCTGCCTGAGTCCAAAGCACTAGAAGTATTTTGTAATTGGTTGATTTATCCATTAATAAATAAACTTTGCAATTTAGTGTGTATCCTTGAAGTTCTTACTGTACAAGACACAAAGCAGAGACTCCTGGCTTGAGGAACTTACAGGCAAGAGCAATGTTAAACACAAATCAAAGTGTTTTAGTATGAGAATAGCAGAGTTGTCCTTGGGCAAACATACAAAAATGTGCTTGGGATAATGCATTGGCATTCTATGGTCGTCCATAGCAACTTCAGTCTCTTAAATTCTTTTAGTTTGACAAACCTAAGTGGGTTTGAAATTCTGTGTCTTACTGATTTTACCTAAGAGAAAACAGAAACTGGTACAAAATACTTTCTGTAATGAATTTCCTATTGCAGCCTTTACCTTCGGTAGACTCCTAAAAATTGTCTTCACTGTAGAAATGCAGCAATGCTGTCTGAAAATCTTGGTGTCAGGCAAGCTCTCACACAGGAGCCAGAGCACTGTCTGCTGTATTGCTGGCCATGAATGCTGTTACCCCTAGAAAATCTGTGCTTTTGCAAGGACCTTTGCAGGGTTGACTGGGCAATCAGCTCCCCTGGTCTGCTCTGTGACCTATCCAGTCACCCCCTCGGGGGTTCAGCTTAGCTCCAAGTCCTCTATCTCCTTCACTCTGCTTTTGAAAAGTCTAAAATGCTATGCCATGCTGAGACATGTAAGCAGGACACTGAGCTCTGGAAAAAAAAAATAGCAAGTCCTATAGGTGTTTGCATTGAAGAGGCGGAACTGTATATGAATGGCAGAAATTATGGGAAACAACTGTTCTGCCACCAGAAAAGAAGTGCTATAGCACATCTGCTGTGTGCCTGGCTGTCTGGTTCCTTGCTGCAGTTTAAAGGAAGAGTGTGGGCAACCCCACAGCGAGGAGGCTACAATGAGCGCAGACGTGCTTTGGAGCAGATGCACTGTGCAGGGGTGCTGGGCAACCTCTCCTCTTTGCTTGGGTTGCATCTCCTGCCATTTAGGATTGCCTCCTGCCTTTGGGGAATGGGCTAGTCTCTGCCTGCACACCAGAGGAGCCCAGATCAGAGCTCGAGGGACACCCTTCGAGGGGAACGTGTGCTTTCAATGCTCCTCTCCCAAGTACTTCTGCCCCAGCACTACCTGTCCCTGCTCTTGCATGTTCAGAACAACAACAACAGCTACAGAATATCAACTAGCTACTCACACCAGGTCTTGGGATCTGTAGGCCCTGAAGATGTAGGCTCCAACATGTCATTTCACAGATAATGCACCTGATATTCATGGTAGAGTTGTTTATTTTTTAGCCATTCACGTCATCTGCCTGCTGAGCAGTGTATGGAAAAGAGCTAGCAAGTTCTAAGGCCAGTGATAAAACACCCAGCAGCTTTGCTGCTAGGCCTGGTGTTAGTTCTGCTCATGCTTCTTCACGTCCTTAAGGATCTTGCTGTTGCAGGTCTTCGGAAAGAAGAGAGAGACACAACATCCTCCTCCTCCAAGGGGAGCTGGCTGGCAGAGTGTCTGCTGTGGACCATCATGTTCTCATGTTGTTGTTGCTTGGCTAATGGCAGGATTTCCAAGTGACGTGATGGTTTTGCCTCCTCCTCTTTTGTGGTCCCTCCCAGAGTCACTGTTGGTCTAAGGCGAGATCCTTCCACATGAGGGGATATCCCTGAGGAAGAAGAAGAAATGTGCTCGCTAGTGTCCTGCTCTGTCTGGATGATGGCCAGGCCTTGCTTCACATAGCTCTGCAAGAAGAGGGAGAGGTTTCCCAGAAAAGGCTCCAACTTTGCCTCAGGGCATTTTTTCTTATATTCATACAATTCCTCCAGACCTTCTCTCAGGCTTTCCTTGGAACAAATCTTCTGGAAGATGCCCTCCAAACAATCACTTGGTTTATCCTTTTCAACCCTTGAAGTTTCTTTGGGGACTTCCTTCCCTGTCCCTACAATTGTTTCATTTGCCACCTGCTTAGGAAGAGGTCTAATTGCCTTTCGCAGATAGGCTTCCACCTCAGACTCGGATGGGTCCTCAATGAGGGTGAGATGTTSCAGGATCCCCACACCTTTCAGCTTGCACAAGGTGTGCAGCAGAGTTTTCAGAGCCCGCAGTGGAAGTTTGTTTGTGCACTGCCTCATTGTCTCATCTGGGAGAGCCTTCATGAGTACGTGGACATCCAGCAGGATTTCGTCCAGGTTGATGGTGCTGATGGTGCCTGGGAGAAGCCGGGTGGCCCGCCACAAGCACTTGCCCAGTAAGTCAGAGAACTTGTCTGGGCTGCCCTTGGTGATCAGGCTATCTTGGAGCAGCTTGAGCAAGGCACGGAAGATCCTTGTCCGGTCAGATTTTTCCAAAATCCTCTTCAAGAGGAGATTAATGGACTGTATGAGCTTCTGGTCTTCCTCCAGATCTTCCACCAGGGAGTGTAGCATTAGGATAATGAGACTGTGAATTACCTCCTTAAGCACCTCCATGGTTGCCTCTTGGGCCAGTCTCTCCTCCTGAAAGAGAGACAGCATGGCTTGGATGATGTAGCTACATAGCAGAATGGCTTGATCCTTCTGCATTTTCTCCTCTGCTTCTTTTTGTTGGTAGATAAACTTGAGTTGCTGGAAAGCTGCTTGAAGAAACTGGTTAATATGACCAGACATGGTCTCTACTTTGTCATTCTGTCTCAAGATCTCCTCAATTTTTACTATTGCTTGCATTCTAGTGTCTGTGTCACTACTGCTAATGTGACAAATAAGGGAATTGATAGTTAAGGTGATGTTCTGAGATGTGTTATCAGTGTTTGGGAGGGACAGGATCTGAGATTCAGGGATGGTGTCAAGATGAATGATATCTTTCAGTTTAAAGCGGCTAGATCTTTTGGTGACCAGCCTGCTCTTATGCTCATCTACCTCTGGTGGCAATGCCTGGGAAACCATGTCCACTGTATCCACATTTCTTTCTTGAGAGCACCTCAATTCAAACTTTGAGGGTGCATCTCCTGCCTGCTGATAGGTGACTTCAGATCTTGTGCATGTAACCTGCTGAGATTTTTCACAGAGATGYTGCTCTGGAGGGACTTCTGGTTGAGTGGGTGTCTGTGCTGCAATTTGTCCCAGCATCTTCATGTGTTTTTCAGGAAGATTCCCAACCATTTTGAATATGGCTTCCCCATGAGTTTTGCAAACTATGACCATGATATTTAAGGCAGCACTGCAAACAGAACTGTTGTCATCTCTCAGGAAGGCAGCTATCCTCTTTAAGGCTTTGCCTGGGCTGGGCTCACATATATCTAGGCCATGTACTTCAAGAAGATAACCCACCTCCGCCAGACATCCTACCTGCTGCTTACTGTTCTTGGACTTGACCCCTTCCATGAGGAAGCCAAATACCTTGCTAGCTGGATAGACCAGGTATATCTTCTTCAAGACCGTGTGCACGAGTCTGAGGACAGCTTCCTTTGATGCCCCCATCTTCATGATCAGATATGGGARTAAGTAAGAGGCCTCATTCTCCATCAGCTGATACTTTTCTTGGCTCAGCAAAGTCAGCAGCAAATCAAGGTACTCTAGGCTCTTGATAAGCACCCATGTATTGGTGTCAAAGAAACGCAGGGTTAACCATTTCAGAATCAGATCCAAGCAGCTGATAACTCCTTCCTTCTCCTTCTCTAAATGCTTGGTCATTATGGACAAGGCTTTGATGTGGTGTGGGAAGTTGGAGTGAAACATTTCTACCTGAAGGTTGTTGGACACACAGTTACTCAATTGAGTTTTCAGCTGCTCAACGTACCTGTTGCTAGGAACAGTGAAGTTCCACTTCAGCATTTTGTTGCCTTTCTCATCTCTCATTCTCTGCTCTTTCCCATTGGGGACAATGATGAAGACAGGTCCCAGTTTACTCTCACTGTCCTTCAGAATGGACTTAGTTTGTGCCTTCCCCTCAGCTGCACCCTTGTCTTTCAGGATTGCTCCTCCTGAGTTGAGGTCTTTGAGGCTCTGGTTCTCCTCTCCACTGCTTTTGGGTGATGGCACTTTAGCTGGTGTTGGTGAAGAGGAGGTTGGTCCTACAGGTGGTGAGGTTGGGACAGAAGGGGAGATGACCCCAGCGGTCACTCYAGCTTGTTTGGAAAGTGATATAACAGGAGCAAGAGCAGAGGAGTTGGTTGATGGACTACCATTGACGTTCTCCAGTATTGCAAGTACAYGGTCCTTTGCAGATGCCTTCAGCTGGCTAGTGACTTCAGCCATCTTCTCAAAACCAAGGTGCATTATGAAGAACGGCAAGGCTGCCTGTGCGGCTGTCTGCACATACTCATTGCTGTCCTGCAAGCAGGAGTAGAGGTGAGGCACACACTGAAGCAGGTATGAGGGAGCTGACTGGAGGGTGGGCAGCTGTTCAGCCAGCCACTGCACCAGCTCTTCCTTCTGGAAAGGCATTTCCTTCCCTAGATCCCCTGAAACGTCTTCCCTGCCCAGCCACTCCATTAGGCTGATCTGCGCAGCCCAGATGTTCACAACAGCCAGGGCAGCAGCTCTTATGCTGCTCTTACTCTTCCTAAAGAGAGCAATGAGAGGAAAGCCAAAGTCTTTCATGTGCTGTTTGATGTTGGAGCCTAGAGCTGTGGACAATTGCTGGAGGACCCTGAGGGCCATCTGTACCAGAGTGGGGTTGGAGTCACAGAGACAAGCCCTCAGGGCTCTTGGAAGCTCTCCTATGTTTGGCTGGATGAATCTAGCATTCTTGAGAATGCCTACAACCTCTTCCAACCCTTCCTTTTGCACTTCCCAGTTCTTTTCCTGCAGTTTTGACACTAGCTCTGCTGTGATCCTGTCAGCAATGTCTATGGCCTCAGTCCACCTGTGCTCCTCTATGTCCTCCTGAGTCCTATCATCCAGGKATGGCATGGGGTTGACGCGACAGGGAATTGGTGGGATCTGCCCACACACCTTCTCCAGCTCAGCATTTATCTGTGAGAGAAGAGGAAACTCTTCATTCTCTATCAGAGCTCTCAATGGATCTCCCACGTACAGGTAAATAACTCCCAGCAGGGTGATGGCTGATGTCTGCACATCTGGGTGAACAGCAGTAAGAGCAACCTTCAGGGGACTTACCAGMGTCTTAACCTCCATCCCCACAAAGCCAAACTCCATAATTGCATTTGACATCCACTTCAAGATCATGGAATGGGTCCTATAGTTTTTCTGTGAGAAAGCCAGTGACATAGCTCTCTTTGCAGTCCAAGGCAGTGAACATGCTTCCGCTATAGCTGTCAGGGCTTCTTTTGCGTTGTCACTGCATAACACATCTCCCACCATTTCCACCACATTTTCCAGGACAATTTGAGCAGATGTTCTGGAGAAGTTCCCTTTCTGAGCTAGCAAGGTGATAGTCTGAAGTTTCTTCTGTACCACCTGGAGCTTTGTCTCCTTGCTTTTCCRTGACAGCAGTCTCACCAGGGCTTGRCAGGGTATCTTGCTTCTCTTCATCTCTCCAACAGTCCTCTGAAGGGTCTCCATGCTGGAAATCCGTTCTTTCCAGTCACTGCTTTCCAAATGCTGCATGCAGGTTTCAGGGAGAACAGCTGCTGCCTTTTCCTCACACTCTTCTGCTGAAAGTTCCAGTTCAAACATGATGCTTGGGCCCAACTTTCTTACTTGCTGTTGACCTCTGTCCTTCGGGCGATGACCAGGCTTCCTTCCAAGGACTGAAACCAGAATCAGGAGGGTATCATTGGGTGTTCTTCCCCTCACACCATATGATGGAGATGGACGTGCTGGGGCAGCCGCTTTGGGCCGCTCCTGGCAGAATGTGGAATATGCAGAGCAGAACGTGGTGCTCACCGGCCACTGTGACCTCAGTGCCAGCCAGCAGACACCTTGCTGGGCACTGCAGAAGCAAGGACATGTGTACATGGTGGCAGAGGGTTTGCCATTGATATTGGGACTGATTATAGTGTGTCCTGGCCACCTAGACCAAACAGGACCAAACCACCTAGAGCAAACAGGAGCTGTTTCTTGCAGCTAGGAGCACAAGGCATCAGCGTGCATCTCATCCTCCTGTCACCGCCTGCAGCGAGCTGTTTATTCAAGCTGTGCAAGATGCTGCCGGGTGATGTACCGATCCGTGCGGGAGGGCAGGACCGGGCTGCCATGCTCAGCCTAGCCCCAGGCTCTCGCAGTCCCCTGGGTCACGCACGGACAGCTTGTATTCCTCGCTCCTGCTCATTTCGCTAGGCACAACACAACTCTCGGGCAGGGCAGCGTCCCTGCAGCCCAGAGCTTCAGCTTGCAGAGAGCAGTGACCACCGCGCACCGTGTCAGGGTGACCACGATGGGCTGTCTTGCTCCTTGATCCTTTAAACGGGCTCCAGCCTTCCTCCCTCTGCCCCTGCCATTAGCAATTAGACTGTGAGGTTTTGGAAGAAGTGAGCGAGCAGGGAGTTGTTTCGGTGGTTGAACAGCAACAACAAAATTACCAAGGGAATAGAAGATTTGGATGCAGCCAATTTTTTAAAGGTTATCACGAGAATAAAAAGCACTGGGTTCAGGCCTAGTTAAAACAGTTCGCTTATTTTCATGTTATTTATCTTCCTTTTAACCTATAAAAACTGACAAATCTGACATGAGAAATGCCATTGAGCAGACACTCAATTTGGGGAAAAGGCCTTCAGCAGCACACSAGTGCTGCCCGCATCCTGGCACAGCTCTGGGCCCCAAAACTGCYGCTTCAGGGAATGCTCCCAATTCCCCAAATCCTGTCTCCAGCCCTGCTCTCTGTGCTGGAGTGTAGCCASGGGTCTGTACAGCCCCTGGTTCAGAGGAGACCCATCCTGAGTGTCTGCTCTTGTAGGCGGGGATGTAGAACATAAATGGGACTATCGGTGCTCTTTGGCTCTCTCTGCTGGCTGCTGTGCACCCCCTTCTTCAGCTCATCTGCCCTAGGGGGTCCCCCCACATTKCCCCCTCTCAGCAGCAGGGCATGGGGACAGAGCAACAGGGGAGGAAATACTGTATTTGAGCCCCTGGGAAGAGCCACAGACTGGAAAATAGGAAGGAGAAGAGACATCAGTGAAAATTTACAAAAGAGCCTCACAAAGATGATAGCTGGTTTCTAGGAGCCCCAGCATCCTTTCCTTCCTTCAACCCCAGTCCTGAGCAAAAGCACTGATTTTCCTGGAAGGCAGGGCACAGAGCCAGCACTGTGTGAGGGAGCTGGGAAGAAACCCCTCTGCTCCGGGGACATAGTGGCACCAGGCTGGCTTGTACYTGGGCCATGAAGGATTCTCTGACTTCTGCTCAGCCCCGGAGGGAACCTGCCTAACAAGGGCTGAAGCAGGAGCAAGGGACACCTGGGGACACATCCAGGGATGACTTTGTCACTGCGGCAGTGCTCGAGACAGAGTGTTTCCTTACTGAGAGCGCAGGAGTGTGGCAGGGGACAGGCTGCAAGCAAGGACGAGGTGGCAGCGAGAGCATTAGGGGGATGCTCTGGAGCTGCGTGCAGCACCACGTCTCTCCCTTCCTGCTCCTGCAAGGAACACACTCTGCTTTTGGGGGCACCTTTTTGTTCTCTCTCAGGGCATCTTTCCGTAAGGACATATGAAGGACCATCACAAGCCATTAGCTTTCTGTCACCTGAATGACTTTCAGCTCCACTTGTGTGAGTTTCTTTGTTAGACGATGTTAGAAATCTTAGTTTATGGCACAAAACAGCTGCTTTTTTTTTTTTTTTTTTTTTTTTTTTTGCTGTCTATATAAGAAAGAAATGAATTTTGTGGGGTATTTTTCTGAGACCCTGTTAATATTATGCATTGTGCAAGTAATTTATGGGGTAAATCTCCTGAGGTTTGTGTCCAAAAAGCTCTTTTAAGGTGCTAACAGCATGTGGCCAAACTGTTGTTCTAGGATAAGTAATTAGGTGTTGACAAAAAGTACCAAATGATTCACTAATAAAACAAACACAAAAGAGAAGAAAATACTCATTGTAACGTAGATTTATTACATTATTTCAGTGAGAATCTGTCAAAGAAACAGAAAATGTTCGAAGAGGAGAAAAGTACAGTCTGTTCCGTTATCACAATAACTTTTATTACCTAGGTATAGCTTTTCACCCTGGTCAATAGACATCCTGCTGCTCTGTGTTTGGAGAATTAGGACAGTTGCAGCAGCAAGTGATTCTTTCCAAATACCTGTTGCCCACCCATATAGGGGGAATGGAGGTTGGGAAGAATCAAAGGGAAGGAGATTCCTGTGGTGAAAGCAGAGGGGACTCCAGCTGTGCCGCAGCGCAGCATCTGTGCTCCTGGACGTGGAAATGAGACAGGGCTAATTCTGAGATTTCCTGTCCAAGTGATGCCTGTTGAAATAGCTAAGACAARCCCAAGGGTTTTCCTAGGAGTTTACAGGGAGGTTTAAACACAAAAGCGAGCTGGTGTCAGAGTGAGCTGTTAGGGAGYGCAGCGTGTGCCGGGACACGATGGTGGAGGTCAGTGTCCCACAGAGTGTCTAACGGCGACAGTCATCCCGGAGCTGCCGGGAAAGGCAGCTCCCAATGTATGGGAAGCGGCTGAGTCACCACATGTGCACCGAAGAGAGTGAATCTCAGCCGAGGTGTCCAGCCAAAAGAAGGATCTGATGCCAGAGCTGACTCAGGCTATGAAATTTAGACCCCCATTAAGTATTACTTGTGGACCACAGCAAGGACTATTTCAACTTGTTCTGCCTTTACATTAAAAAAAAAGCAGAAGACTGACCTGTTTGCTAGGGTGAATGACCCTCCCTCGCGTCATTACTAGGAGAGTTTACTTCCAGAGAGGGCTGAAATCATCGCTGATTTCCCATTAAAGGGAAGACTGTTCCCAGGCCTTATACAATCTTTTCTGGTGTTCATTAAATGCAGCCCTTTGATTGGCATCTTCAAGGCCTTTTTTTTTGTGATTCCTCGCAGACATTTCCCAGCACTGCCTCAGACAAAGCACTGGGTTCAGGATACCTGATGGAGCAGGGATTGCTCTGGGTCTGCTGATGACACCAAGTGCAGCAGAAGAGATGAGTTCTACATGTGCATCACAACCCCTCTCCCCAACTCCACCTCCAATTCAGTACATCCTCAGCCTCCCAAAGCAGAGATCTCACTCAACAACACTTGAAAGCTCCTCTGGTGCAAGAGCTGACCATAGTTGCATACTCTCAACCCGGTTTTCATCTTATCTAGCAAGAGTCTTCCTAGTGCAAGACACTGTGCAGTGGCTCAGCTTCATGCCTGTGTAGTCAGGGATTAAATATAGCCATTTAATCTCTTTAGCCCATAATTCCCATCTCTCAAAGAGAAGCAATACATCTTGCTTTGTCTTTCCAGACATTTTAGCTCTGCAGAGCAAGACTGTCCCTTGCATTGTGCTCGTGCAGCTCCCAGCAGCAGCAGGGATGGTTGGTGCTGCTTCAGTACAGTTGCACATGGTGATGCTGTACCTTAATGCCCAGGACGCTGTCTTACAAACCTCCAGGAAGCCCTGAGCTGGCTGAAGAAGCAGGTTTGTCTTTCTGCCTCTGAACTGAAGACATTCACTCAAGCCGCCAGCAGTTTATCTTCATTAAGCTTTGCAGATGCTTCTGTGTCGTGATGCCAGCTGCACTCCTGAAGCTTGCTGGTGCCAGAGCATGCGAATCATTCCGCATTTCGTTCTTGCTTGTGCTTGAGGATCTTCTGTACCCCTATATGCAACGGGTTTCACTCTAATGACTGGCAGGATTAAGCATCCCTCAGAGCACTGTGTGAGCACAGGGACAAGAAGAACCTCAGACAAGTGGTGGTCTATTTATATCCCATGAAAGATGGACTCAGCACATAAGGATACTCAAACTCTTGGCACCTCTAGCTTCTTCCAGTTCCTCCAGTTCCTGTCTTAGGGCTCTCTCAGCACTGAAGAATCAGCTGGTTTTCTTGGAAGCTCTAGGGAATCTTTGCTAAGGCAGGAGTGAGTGAGTGAGTGAGTGAGTGAGTGAGTGAACGAGCGAGCGAGCGAGCGAGCGAGCGAGGAGTGTGGATGGGGAATGCTCTGCTTCAGCAAATCCCCTGAAACTTATTCCCTTAATGATACACAGCAGCAAAGGGACCAGTGCAAGCTGGGACTGTTGCTCTCTGCTCAGAGAGCCTCTCTCCACACTAAGGGACCCCTTTTCTCATTCCTCTGCCCTCTCACGAAGATGGGTTAATCCTGCAGTCTCCTGAGCTGCACCAGCCACAGGAGGCCAGGGTGTAAAGAGCATGTCCCCAGCACCAGTCACCACAGGTGCCTTCTCCTGCCACCTCGAGAGCTGTGAGAATCACTGTCCCTTTCTGCAGGCTCAAAGACCTCCCAGTCTTCCCAGCAGAGAAAAGAGCTGCCAACCCAGAATGAAGACAACAGCACATGATCCATCAAGTATGATGTCYCACGCAGAGTCATGTTCAATGCAAACCTAAGGCAACTTAACCTGCACTTAACTGGGAAATCTGCATCTGTATGGGTTCATGCCCAGTTCATGGCCCATGAAGAGCTCCTAAAGATCCTCTGCTCTTAGCCTGCCTCTCAGAAATGAGGACTACAAGATGTTTGTAATCTTTACTACTTGGTGATGGATTGTCATCAAAATGGCACTTGTCTCACATGCAGGATCATATTCTACATCTCTAACTCTCTCAAGATCATGCAAGCCACAAGTCAGGATGGCTAGAAAGAGAAGAGACTTTCTGGAAAATGTCGAAGAATCTCTTTTCCATTGAGAAAAGTGCTTCCTTTTTCCTGGCGGCATTTCCCATCTTTTTGGACCTTCTAACGTTGCTGTTAATGATGACGTAGTGTGTAGGAAATCTGCTGCAGAGGCTGATCGAAATGGCTTTAACAACCTGTTTCTGCATGGATGCAAAGCCTACCCCCTGCACGGAAGGACAATGGAAAGCTTTCTGAAAGGGTTTTAGAAGCGGGGGATGTTACGTAAGGAAAATACGCCAGAAGAAAAACGCATTTTTGGTATTTGTGGTGCTGAGTGAATAATGTATGTGTCAGGTAGACTTATACCATGAATCCTGCTCATGATCCCTGTCACCCGTAGTGCACAGCTGGGATGTACTGGGACGTCTCTGGTCATGCGGGTAAACTCTCTGGGCTGGAAGGAGGACAGCAGTGCCAGCGTTGTGGATTTGACTCAGCCRCAATTACAAGCATTTTCTGTTTTACATACCACTGTGCCTCTAGGTCCCTCAGGAAAATCCTGGCAAAGAAAACTTGCCCTAAAAATACATGGTTTATGTGTGAGTGTGTGTATGTATGTGGATGCTGTACGGCTGGTTGCTGTTGCTGCCCAGAGGTGGGTGGCATTTCAAAAAAGTGACTTAGGYTTTCTCAGTGACCAACAACTCTCAGCATCACCATTTGAAACATAAACTTTATTGCAACAAGGAATTAAAAATAGTACATCTGAGAGAGTTGCAGAGTGCATGTCATTAAAGAACTAGTCGGAAATCACAACTCAAGCAAATCGTATACAATTGGAACAGAAAGTTTTATTAAAACAACTTGAAATCAAACTCAAATTTTCCTTGTTTAATTTCGCCATAACCATGGATTGTGTATTTACAGTCTTCGCCTCTTGTGGTGAAGGTTCTGCTCAGGRTTGGGGACAAGGAAGAAGACAAGGATGGATGGGGAGGAGAGGTGGGTTTCAAAAGCTAACAGGATGTGAATGTTTTCCAGAAGAAGTTCTTGCAGCCTGCTTTGCGTTCCCGGGGTGCCAAAGCAGGGTTTGAGTTCGCCGAACGCTCCAGCTCCAGTCTCACTTCATCCTGCTCAGCCCCTCGGGACAAGTCCTCGGACTCCAGGGCTTCATTTTCTGTCTGGCTTGGCTCTGAGAGCAGTTCTGCCAAAAAGTACTTGGCCAGTTCCTTCAGGAAAAGAGAAAGAAAGAGGGAGAGGAAAAGAGAGAGCACAGTTAGCCTTTAAGGTTAGGAGACTCAGCGCTGTGCATCCCTCTGAAGCACCTTTACACCAAGATTAGAGACATACGCAACTCCCAAAGAGGACGTCTTTCATCTTTCAAAAGCCACCTTTCAAAAGAGCAGCTATTAGGCAGCAGCTGTGCCTACAATTTAAGCCACAGAAAAGCACCAAGTACCTCCGTTGTGCACCTGGCTTCTCAAAGAAACCAATGTCCTGGTTGTGGCAGGGAAGTCCGTGCACCACCCTGCCTCCTCTTCCACATCCAGTGGTCCCTCTCACCGGGCTGAGCTCAAGGATGCTGCTGCAAAGCTGAACCTTACTTCTAACGTGACATGGGGTAGGTCTTTGGGAAAGCCACTGAGCAGCGAAGTGAGTGCAGTGCTCACAGGTCGGGCTGAAGAGGGACCCTCTTGCTGGCAGCTATTTTTCTCTTTTCCCTTCAAATCCTGGCTGCCTCCAGGCCATGGCTGGAGACCCTCCCCACCTCCCCGTCAGCATCTTCCCTGTTCAGCACCGCGGATCACCCTGGAGCTCCACCAGGCTCTGCTGCTTGGTTCCCCCAGCACCCGACCGGGACTGGGGACATCCCTCCCTACCCCAGCCCGTCCAGCTCGCCTCCGTGTCGGGCAGCTCCGGCAGGGAGACGGGGTGCGCAGTGGGGAGCAGGGGGGCTGCAGCGGGGAGCGGGGGTCTCCGCCGGGGTGCCCGGGAGGTGCCGCGCCGGGGGTGCCCGCAGCCCGCCCCGTCGCGGGGCTCTCACCTGCTTCCCGGCCGCGGCAGCCAGGGACTTCTGCAGGAACTGCCGGAGCCGGGGGTCCGAGGGGGCGGCCGAGACGGTGCCGAGGGCCAGGGCGAGGGAGAGCAGGGCCAGGGCGCACTGGAGGCGGCACGACAGCATCTCGCCGGCGGCTGGGGCGCGGAGAGGCGGCTGCGGGGCGGCGCGGGCGGCTCCGGCTCCGGCGGTGGGGATCTCCGGGCCGCGCGGCCGCCTTTAAAAACCCTCCTCGTGACGTCAGGGCGGGGGCGCCCCCCTCGGCCCGCGCCGCCGGGGGTGGGTCCCTGCCCGGGGACCGGGGGGGCCGGGGATGCTCCGCTCAGCTGCGGGGCCGGCCCGGMGCCCACGGTGCCCTCCGGGACCCACGGAAGGGGGAGGAAGGGGAGAGGGGGTTCTTTGAACTGCCACCCCCCGGGGGAGGTCTGGATACCCCCCCCTTTCCCTCTTCCCCCCACCCTTCCCAGTCTGGAGCCCCTCCAGAGCGGTGGAGGGGACATCCTGGCTGTGCACAGCCCTGCTCGGGGGTCTGATCTCCCAGTGCGTCTCCTTCCACGATGGTTGGGAACCCAGGGGCTCCTGTGCCACWTCCCCCGGCTCTCGCTGCCCCTTCTCTCCCCAGACTCAGTCACGTAAGGAACATCTGCAGAGTCCAGGAAACCACAAAAGGTCCTCAGGTCCCCTGGAGGGTGCATTGCTCCCCAGTTCTAGCMGGCAGTCACTCTCCATCCCTTCTGCCTCTGGAGCCTCTGTAGGGCTCTGGGACACTGGTCCTTGCCCGCCACCCAGGCCAGCTCTGTCCTTGCCTTCCRGACAATCCTCTTGCAGCCCACAGCCTGGCCAGAGAGCATCCAGCCCTGAGATATCTCAGGAGATCAGGAAGGCAGTGCCAAAAGATGCCTCGGGGGGCTTGCAGATTCCCAGATGGACCTGCAGGGCACATGGTACCCCCAAACCCACTCCAGGGACATTAGATTTCAGGATAAATCAAGTCTTACTGGATAATAAAAATCCCTCAGAGTTCCAGCCCATCCTCATGGATCATCTGGTGCCCCACTAGGGACAGATGCTGCAAACCCCTAACACCCCGAGAGCTGCACCTCTCCATTCATCTCCCACCCATCCTGGCAGGTGGCAGGGGCAGAACAGATTGTGCAAGGAAGGGTGCCCACTACCCTCCAGACATGGCAGTATCAGTAGTTTTCAAGCACAGTGCAAGGCTCTCCAGAAATCTCCAAAATGGTATCTTCAGTTTGCATTTCATTAACCAGTCCTCCAGCTCCCAAGCCCCCCAGAACCCAGTGCTGCTGACTGGCCGTGCAGAGGCTGGGTGCATGGAGCAGATATCAAGACATTTCTGCTCTACCTTGGAGGCCAGCAAGAGCAATTGGTTCTGGCCATTGGCTAGGAGACTGGAGCCTTGGGAAGACCATACCTCTCTCATCTCTCTGCAGACATCTGCAGCCTTCCTCAGCTCTCCAGGAAGCCCTGTGGGGTTCCTTGGCTTGGGCTGCTTTCACAGATATCCCGCCTTGTGTCATCCCTGCCTGCCTGACCTGAGAAGGACCAAACCCTGTGCTCCTGGGAACGCATTGGTCACATGTTAGAAGGAGCTGGAGGAGAAGAGTCAGCCCTTACCGACCACTTGGGCACATTCCCTTGCTTCAGGTTGCAKACACAGGACACACTCTCCTGCCAAGACCAATGGGTGTGATTTGGACCCAGGAAGAGCCTGGGGAGTCCTGGGCATAGTCCTGGGCAGCAGATGCCAGGGCAGCTAACCTACCCTTGCTTTGCCAAAACCCTGCACGACCAGGTTGGCCCCCGTTGCCTTCAAGGGGGATTTTTAGGGGTGATTTCTCCTAGCAGCAGCCGTATTTTACCTGCTGGGTCCCCCAGTTTTCCTGCATTGGAAAAGGTTTGGTCTTGTAGCCCCCAGGCCTTCCTTCTTGGCACAGCCCAACACAGATGTGCCCCTATCGCAATGCCTGGCCAGCAGGGTTGTCTCTAGGATGCTTCTGTGGTCATACTGGTATAAAATGGATGGGATCTCAGATTCAAGCTCTCTGGGGAACTTTGAGAGGCCATTCTTCATATCCTGCTGCAACTCTGTGCCCCACTCTTCTCCAGTTACTTGCAGCTCCTCTGTCTGCATGGGCTCAGCCCTGCAAAAGGCTTTTAGACTGGTTCCGTTTCCTGATGGCCCTTGTCCTAACCCACTCATTTGCTCTTATTCCAGCATCCTTTCACRCGGATCCTGCCCTATCAATCTTTCCTGATGTCTCCAGGCAGTCTCCAGGCAGATGCCTGGAGAGCRGTATGGTAGCATGGGGTTTTGGGCTAGGAGCAATGTCCCTCCAGTTGGAGAGATGTGTGGTCTCTTCAGGCTTGTCCCAACCAAGCACAGGCCCTCAGACGCTTTGGGGATGTCTGATTTTGATGGTGGCCCTTCCAGCCACATGGGAACAGCGCTGAAATCCAGATTGTCCGTGACTCTGCCAGGTCCTGAGCAGCTGTGCCCCTGCTCCCACCTCCACCTGGGACCGGCTGTAGGAATTGTGCTGATGCCTTCTAGCAATAGGAAAAATACCCGCTCAAGGAAATGTCCTGGGTTTGGCCCACTGGACTTCAGACATTTCACTGAGAAAGCAAAGATAGATTTGTTTGCTGTTCCCTGATCCTGTGCCCCATCAGGAGATGACTTGGCCCCTGAAAGACGAGAGCCTCAGGTGGGGTCTAACTTTTCTTTGGGCCATTTTCCCCTCCTGTGATTAATGTGAGATTGTGCAGCTGGTGGAGGAAGGACTAGAGACAGGAKCTGGTGGGAAGGTTCTTTAGAGATGTCTGGACCTGTTCTAAAGGCGAGAAACTTAGTTCCTATCAGAACTAAGCATCATTCCTGGATAAAATGTTGGGACAAGAAAAATTCTTGGTGCCTGTATGTGGAATTTGGGAGAATCACCCTGATATTCTCCAGATGAAAAGTTTACCATTTCATTTGAAAAAAGACCTAAAGGATAAAGGACCTAAAAATACTGTTTAACTGAAGATGAAAACATACACTTGAAAGCAGAAAAGCCATCTTGTGCTGACCTGAAGGAAACAAACAGTGGGGGAAAGGAGAAAGACGATCCAGCTACCTCATACCCCTCCTGATGYGGTCTCCTTGGGAAAGGTATGGCCAGAGCAGGAGATTTCTCTGCACCTTCCGTCCTGCCAGGGAAGGTGTGATGAAGGTGCAGATCCATTTACCACCGCCCCTTCCTGCAGCTCCTCTTTGGGATCAGCATGTTCCAGACCTTTTCCAGTTCATTCCCCAGCCAGATAAATCCATCATCCCCTCAGCTGCGGTGACAACGACTGCTCCGTTCTTTCTGCCGCAGCGCTGCGGGGCTTTGCAGACGATTGAGTTGCACTGAATTCCTGTGCCTGCCTCCTTACACCCAAGTTCCCAGCCTGTTCCACAATCCCGAGCAGGCTGGCGCTCCGTGGCACCAAGCGCGCATCCCGCACTCGAGCTGGCAAAGCGTGCCCTCTGCTGTCACCAAGGCCACAACACTGCCTCTCTCCAAAGCATCGCCTACCAAATGCTCTTTGGACTCTCTCAGCTCCATGTCACTGCCTTGCAAGCAGGGAAAAGAAAGTTTTTCTTATACTGCAGCACCTTCCACTGCTGAGCTGCAATCAGGGCCACAATATCCCTCACCTGCGGGAAAACCCTGTTTCTGGAAGCACAGCCTGCTCTGGAGAGTCGTAAAGGAACCCACCAAAGCTCTAYATCTCTTGCAACTTGCTGCAGTGGTAACAGAGGAATTTCCTGCTTGCAGAGGTCTGGTGCTGCCCTAGATGAGCGTGGGAAGTGCAATTGGTCCTGCCTGAATGATACTGAGAAATAAGAGCTAAACAAGGGAGAGAAACTGCTCCTGACACGGTGACTCCCCGGGCCAGCCATGGGGCCAACAGCGGCTTGGGAAGGCATGAGGAATTACAAGAGCCCTTTGCAGGATGCCAGGGACAGACCCAGCTCTGTGGTGTGCACCGGGTTCCCCCTTCTGCTTTTTGAAACGATGATCACCATACCTGGATTAAAACCAAAAACAACAACAAAAACAACAAAAAAGCCCAACAAATCCCTTTGACACTGTGCATTGGCACATTATTTCCCACAGGTGGAAAAAAAAAGGCTCTTTAACAAATCCCATCAAAATAAAGTGCCCTAGAGTCTGTGTGAGTGTATGAGCTGAGATCACAYCCCGCTGCCTGGCTGTGCACACACTCCACAACAGAGAGATGCTGGTCCATCTCGTGGCCAAACTGTGCCATGTCCCCCCAGTCCACACGCTCCGACTGCGGCCTCCAGTTGACATTCCCTGGAAGCCACAGCCTTCAGCCTCAGCTAGGACCACACTCACCCCAAAGCGCAGACTCACACCCGAAGCTGGCGGGTCGGTATTTGGAGGCTTGGGACGAGGTCTGGGGACAACGCTCCGTTTCTCCAGCCCAGCTTGGGCACCGGGGTGCGCGGCTCCTGCTGAAGCCGCAGCCTCGCCTGCCCTCTCGTGGGTAGCGGACACATTACACGGGATCCTGGCAGCTCCAGCGCCCGCGACCCCGATCCACGGGGCGCAGCCAGTTGTGCAAAGCAAGAGGAAAAGTCCTGCAAAGCCGCCAAAACAAATAAAGCACAAATAGTGTCACCAAGTCACGCTATGCCGCTGAGGCCAACATCTGCATTTTCGAAAGGTGGGGCTTATTGTGCCTACCTTCCTTATCATAAACAGTGTAATTTTATCTTAAATAGTCTATTTTTTTTGCTCAGTGCAAGTTTTTCAGCACCAAAGCTAGGCCAAGGAACTAGATGGCTGCTAAGTGCAACAAAGCTGGGCCAAAGCACTTCAGAGCATTGCTGCTGACACCCCAACGTGCTGCTCAGCCCCAGAAGAGCTGGAATATAATTTCTTTGCTGGATTTGCTGATAACCTGGTCCAAGAAGTAAAATGGGGAAATAACTGGGAGTAAATTGTGTTATGTTCAATGTAGAAGAAATTAAAAGGGAAAACTCCCCCATGTCCTCATGTTTTAGGCATGTCTTTACATAGGAGGAGGTGGAAATGGCTAACAAAGAAAACTACTCCAGCATGTTCCGGGATGTTTCCTAGAAAGCACACGGTTAATCAGTTCAGTAGAGGTATTCCTTCGGAGGCCTGGGAAGAGCAACCCCCTGCATCAGCTCCCCGGCTCTACCAGCTCCCCGGGCGCGGGCTCTGCACCCCAACAATTCCATAGCGCAGATGGAAGGCCGAGCGCTCCCTTGTCCCTGCAAACACTGCGAGCGCTGAGCGCCGCTCGCCAGCAAGCACCGGCCGTGCCAGCTGCCCGCAGACCTCTGCCCCACGGAGAGCGAGGAGGAGATTCCTACCGCGTCAGCTGAGCTACCGGGAAAAGCCATGAGATCATTGTTAGAGAGAAACAGAAAATAACTGCCAGGAGGAGGGATGAGCTATGATCCCAGGATCCAGGAACAGACAGGATTTATTTTGCAAGTGCATCTGAGGAATCCAGTGGGAAATGGAGGTTCCCGATATGCAGCTTGTTGGAAGCGGGGGAGATCACCCCAACTTGCAAACATGATGATKTGAGCAGCTGGAGAGGTAGAGGACCCGAGGACAGCGAGTTCCTCACGGAGAGGGGAGGAAGCGAGATGAGTGTCCCGAAGGACACGTAAGCGCAGGCACGAGCCCAGCCAGCCTTATTGAACACCAGCAAACCCAGAGGGCACGGAGAGGGGAAGGAAAGGCAGCAGCGGGGCTGCAAAGCAGGCTTTCCTGTTCCCATCACTCATGCAACGCCCCATTTGGGGGCATTTTCCCCAAATTGCAGTCTGACAATTGTAAGACAGGGAAGCAGCACAGGAAGGGAGGTTTAGGGGTGAGGAGCTCCCTGCACAAACTGGGGCTGCCCTTGCCAACCCTCTGCTCTGCCTTATTCCCAGGAAAAGACGTGTGCTATGTGGGATGGGATGTGCCTGTACATGCAGGCCCACTCCAAGTCTTCTTCTTTCCGCCTATGTCCCATGGTGCATGAGAAATTCTCCTCTCACCCTTGACCATTGATCAGCTGAACTCTCCTCTTCCCACTAATATTTCAAAGCACTCAACTGCCATCCTCCCTTGAGCCCTGCACTAAGTGATCCGTGAATTAACATGTAAGTAAAAATGAAATAGAACATATCCAGGTCAGACCTCTCTGACACATCAACCCCATTGTCCTGCTCCACACCCGCTCCAGTTGCAGCCAGTGCAGCCGGGACAATTCAGAGGCCTCCTTACCTTTCTGCAAGCAGCGCAGCACGATGAGCACAGCCGTGCTGTGCATGTGGCCCAGGGACACAGGGGAGCTGCTGGAGGGGGCTGCACATCCAGCATCCCGAGCCCTTGCTGAGCTGCCAGCCCCATCCATCGGTGGTGGAAAGGGGCAGCGTTTCTCCGTGAGCAACCTTGGCGAGTGCACCAGTTCCCAGCCATCTGGAACCACCCTTAGGACACCCAGTAAGGGTCTTGCCCTGATGCTTGTTTGGCACAATCACCCAAAATACCAAGTGGGAGGTAGGAGATGGTGACGTGCTCACCAAGACCCAGCACAGTGATCTCAAGACCTACCCCAGCCTGGTACCAGAAGCTACCTCATCTCAACCCAACTGCAAGCAGTAGAGCATGTGCGGTAAAGGAGACAGCTCTTGGCTTTGCCAACTGCCCACCCATCAACAGCTTTGCCTGTTGGAGATCCTCATGGCCAAGAGTCTTAGGGAAAAGCAGGGATTGATGGCTAAGATGTTTCAGGAGAAGCACGGACAAGAACAGAACTCCCACTCCATCATACATCGCTTTTCTTCATTTTATTCTTTTATTTGTACAGCTATATTTTACAGAACGCATTAATGCAGTTTAGACACAGCCCAAACCCTGTCTCCCGAGATTGTTTATAACACAAGCATGTAAAATAAGACCGGAAAACAAAAACAAAACAAAAAAATAAAACATTCCCCAATAGAGAGTTCCACCAAAACTCCTTTTGCAACGTCAGGCTGTACCTTGAAGAAACTGAGCTCAATATAGTCCATACATTGAAAACTTCCATTGAAAAGAAAGGCACCGTGCGAAACCACATTTTACATATATACAGACTGAGAACTAGAACAAAAAAAAATTACACTTTATTATTATTTTAAATTCCTTCTGCAGCTTTGTTGGTTTAATACACACTTTTTTTGTAAATTGTAAACCTTCACTTGCAAAAAAATACAAATACACTGATGCATTTAGACAAAATATTTTCTTACTTGTACAGATGCAATACTTTAAAATATCTTGTTAAGTGCTCTATCATAATAAAGATTCTCAGAGTGGCTTCTGCCTGCAGAGTCCAACTGAGCCTTTAATGCATTTTATATATTTTTAATATAGCTTTTTTTAAAGGTCTATATATATTTATTATATATATATTTATATATTTATATCTATATATATTTACAACTCTGCCATAGATTCCTTCACCTTTGGTTAAAAAAGTTAAAGCCCTCTCTGTAATAGCATACTTTCTCTTTAAAAGAACACACATTTTGCATACAAAAGAAAAAATCTGTTCCCATAAATCAACATTACATTCCTCATCTTCAAACGGCAAAGGCTGTGAAGGTTAGACTCCAGAGTTTATCAACACTCCACTGCACAGACATTTAAAATGACTATTTTTTATTTTCATGTTTTATATACAATAAGATCTGAATAATTTTTATTTTAGTTTCACATAACTGGGAAAAAAAATAAAACCCGTGTATTTTTTCCATTTCTAATTTTTTTTTTCCTATCTGCACTATGGGTTTAGAGGCACTCCATCATATGATGATTTTTTTTTTCTTTTTTTTTTTCTTTTTCTTTTTTCCTTCTTTTTTTTTAAAGTGTTGCAAGTATCCTTTGGACAGCTTCCCACGCCAATGCGCGCGGGGGCCTCAGCACGCCTTGGGGAGCTCCGGAGGCACCTCGGTCGCCGAGACGCGGTACTGCACCTTGGTGTTGGTGATGGCCCCGTGCTTCTGCCGCAGGTGCAGCCGCAGCTGGCTCTTGTGGCGGAAGTGCAGGTTGCACTTCTCACACTGCGGGGGCGAGACGCAGAGCGGGGAGCGTGAGATCCGCGGTCCGGCTGCGCCCTCGTGGACCCCCGACCCTCGCGGGGGACCTCACTTCAAGCCCTTGCACCCAACCACAYGCTGCAGTGCAGATGCAACCCTGCACATTGAGTTTTAGGAGATGCACAAGGGCCAAGGCCACTCTGCACAGGACACTGKCTCCCCAGGCTCCTTCGCCTCAGTGCTCCAAGGGCTCTGCCCTGACACCCATGCACGGCAAGAGGGGGTAATTTAAGCCCACAGCTATTTGGAGAAGTGTGACCTTCTTCCAGAAGAGGTGAGAGGAACAAGAGCAGCTAAGATGTACCCAGGGCTGAGACGTGTGTCAGAATCGGAGCCAGTTTCCAGCACGGACAGTCGTGACAAAATACCACACTGGCACCAGCTAATGTGTGAGCAAGGGACAGGGCACAGGGAGCAAATTTGACCTTGGCAAATGGCCTTGTAGGGCCCCACAAGGCAAGTGAAGGGTGCCCAGGGGGCTGGTGCTGAGCCAGGTCCATGCAAACACCCAAGCGCCTGCCCACCCATTGGGTTCGGGAGGGCTCCCTCCCTGCCGCGAGCTCCCGCGAGGCGCAGGGTCACTCACATGATAGGGCTTCTCTCCCGTGTGGATTCGAAGGTGACTTTTGAGGGTCTGCAGATGCCGGAAGCGCGTGCCGCAGATTTCGCACGGGTAGGGTTTCTCCCCGGTGTGAATTAGCACGTGAGCACGGAGATGGGCCACCTGCGGGAGAGCAGCGGGTTACAGGAACAGCCCTGGAAGGGGCAGGGGGTCCCGGAGGAGGGGTCTGATGGTTGGTCTCAACCAGTCCACCCTCCTATCAGAACAGCCCAAATCCTGGCTGCGATTTCAGCTGCTCAATCCTTGCTTGGACAAAGCTCAGAGAGGGCTTTTATTTTTCTGTACGTTCTAGCTGGCAGTCAGAGCCACAAGGGTCTGAGGTCTCCAATCCATAACAGGAAATGGAGGAGAGACATTAAAAACAGAAATCAGATTTCTTAGCAAACCAGCAAATCAGCCCTCTAGGAGCTCCAAGCTCCTATCATTTCATGGAACGGGGGTTGGCAGGTCTTGGACAGGAGCTCCAAGCTCCTAGCATTTCATGGAAAGAGGGGTGGCCGGTCTCAGACAYGAGCTTGGCCATCTCCACCTGCCCTGAGCCTGCAGGCCCCACCAGCAACACACACCTGGACGAAGCGGGCTCCGCACGTCTCGCACTTGTACGGTTTCTCGCCGGAGTGGATGCGCGTGTGGGTTTTCAGGTTGGCCGGCCGGTTGAACTGCGCCCCGCAGATGTTGCAGCGATACGGCTTTTCCCCTGTGGAACCAGGAGAAAGGCAGCGGGGATAAACACCAGCTCGCTTAGCCCGTGTGCCAGAGCACTCTCCAGAGCTGCTGCCCCTCTCCAGGCACCAACCCTCTGGCACAACCTGCAGCTCCAAGTCCTACAGCTTGTGTTGGAGCTCAGCAGCYGGCAGGTCAGCCCAGGACATCCCCAGAGCTGGGCACAGCGTGGGAGCGAGCTGGGCATTGCGGAGCCTGCCCGCCGGCATGCGCTGCACACGGGTATTTTTAGCTGGGAAGCCCAGGCAGGAGCAGCCTCTGCTCCCCCGCTCCTCCCAGGGACAGAGGGTTATGCCACTATTGTCTTCCTTGGGTTGGGAGGTGCAGCCTTGGATGTGAAAGAAGACGTTGACCACCTCTGCCAGTGAGGATTAACAATTTCACCCCTCCTGGCCCAGCAACAGCCTGGCACACGGGACTTCTCCACATCCATGACTAAAACATGCAGAGCCGCCCGGCTCAGTTCGGTCTCCTAATGGTCTTGAGCACATCCCGTCTCAATTGTTCATCCCCTCTTTAGAGGAGCCAGAAGAGCTGATAGAGAGGAAAGCCAAGGCACGCCCAGCAACAGCACTCCCAAGCCATTATTTAGTCAAAGTCACTGCTGTGAAGCCCCAGCTGACTTTCTCACCACCAGCAGAGAGTTGCAAAAAGATCTCAATTGAGTTTCTTTAGGATGGACAAAGCTGGGCTCAGCAGGGAGTGGGCACACACATTGTTTCTCCTCCTGCCATGTCCTTTTGTTTTGATTCAACAACATCAGGGCATTCAGTTCTTTCCAGATGTATCCAAAAGACCTGGAAGGCCCAGGGGACTTCTGCCTCCTCACACCTTCAAACCCTAGCCCAGCAAATACATTGTTTTATTAATCTGCACAGGCCTCATCAAGCTTAAGTGAGACTCYAGGGCATAATGTCAAACTGAGTACAGCAACACTGAGTTTTTAGCACAGACTTCCCTTTCTCAGCATGTAAATTGTTTGATGTCATGTTAACCATTAATGAAAGCAAGAAAAAAAMCCCACGTTTGTCAGCAAATGACTAAACTCTTAATATTCTGTTCCTTTCTCAGCTTTCATTGGATGTACTCTCTGTGAATTGGTACATTCACTGATTTTCCTATTGGCAGAGTTTCTGCCAGGCTTCATATGATCTGAATTTCTAAGATATAGGGGGGTGGGGGAAAAGGTTTCTCCCTAACTGAGCTTTTGAATTCTTCTTTTATCCATGAAAAATAATCCAAAGGGCACAAGTCTGCTCCCAGCCATGAGTTTTGCTGCTGCCAAAACAGCAGCACCTGGTGCTATAAAGCAACTAAGGTCCAGTCACCCTACGAGGCAGGGCAGCATTTCCCCTAAGCCAAAGCCCAGGCAGGTTCAGCTCAGCCCAAGAGCAGCATCCAGGCTCCCGGGCAGCACTGAGGAAAGCATTTGCAGCAACACACCAGCACCTGGCTCTCTCCAGCACAGACAACTAGTGACACAGAGCAGGGAACGCCACAGCCATGAACACCCGAACACAACAGCCCAGCAGCTCAATATCTCCCCAGTAGGTCCCCCCAAGGCCGATGCCGTACCCGTGTGGACGGTTTTGTGGCTGGCGAGGTTCCCCTTGTATCGGAAGGAGGCCTGGCAGCGATCACACTTGTAGGGCTTATCGCTGTGCACTTGCAGAGAGTGTCTCTTGAGAGAGGCCTCTTCGGAGAACCGGCAGTCACACTCGTTGCAGAAGAAGGCTCCGTTCTCTGGGAAGGCAGAGAGAAGAGCAATGAGATGGGCCATCTGGCACCTCGGTAGGCCATGGTCTGGGGTTCTGCTAGAGAGGGACAGCCGACACAGCCAGCACTGGAGCAATACGCTGAGCCCGGATGTCTGAGGTCAGCAGCACTTGCACCATGCTATTACAGCCGCAACCTCCCTGCACACAGAGCAAGAACACGTGTGGCTTAGGAGGGCACAGTAATCCCTGGCCACCTCTCCTTCAGGGTGACAGGAGCTACCGCTTATTAAAGCTGCTCCCACAGCACAGGAAGTCAGGCATCTCACCTAGGTATACGTCAGGGAGGTCTACAAAAGCACCCAACTACCAGGCATCCTCCAAAGGATGCATGCTCAGCCCTGGAGCAATTCCAGCTCCTGTAGAGGCCTTAAACCTTTACGTGCACAGATGTCTTCCCTGAGCACAGGAAGATCATCAGCATTTAGAGCTCCTGGCAGGTCCCCTCTACAAAGGTATCTAACTCGTAAGTGCTTTAGCCTTGAGCATCATCAGACCTGAGTTCCCTTTGTTGATCTCATCCCACACCGCAGGAAAACAAACAATTCCGTATTCCCCCTCCCTGAGCTACAGGCAGATGGGTGCAAAGATACTTGTCTATGGGCCTGTGGAATTTTGCAAGAGGATTGCAAGTCTAATTATCCGTGTTTCTCCAGATGTGCACATTGGGCTCGCCGATAATGAAGATACCGTGACGGATGAGTGAGACACACTGTATTGCCCAATCTCTATTAGGGTCATTACATCTGCCAAGCTTGTTCTCCTGTGGTTCTGCTGGGGTGGGGTGTACCTCGTTTCCTGTCCTTAGCTGCCAAGGTAGCAGCAGGTGACTAACTTCTCACACCAAGTGCCTAGATGGTGTTGGGAGGGGAAAGCCAGAAGAGAGCAGAAGCAATTCCCATGTGTGCATCCCTCACGTGCATGCACAGAGCTGGTCAGCCAGTGGAGAGAGCACTGTAAAGTGCTTTGGGATCCATCAGCATCAGAGATGGTTTTGACTGGCCACTTGGATGAAGGGCACTGGGTGGACAGATCCCTAGACTGCACAGCCCCACTCCCTGCCAGTTGCAAATGATGCAGCTGAGGAGACTCACCGCAACTGGAGTCAGAGTATTCAGACTGGGTTTCCCCCATCTCTTCTCCAAAGGTTGAGCCAGGGGTGTGAAGGCACATCTCAGCATGTTGTGGGGACTGGCAGCCACAGGAGCTGCACTTCGATGAATGCATGTACAGCGGGGACTGCCCTTCACTGCTCCGAGGGGACCCATCCAGGGACCTGTGGAAGGACAGCAATGCACACAGCCGTGAGAAGGCCCTTGCTGTGCTTGAGCTATGAAGCCCTTGATGTTTGCACCCTTCCAGACATGAAGAACATCCATGTTTTATGGGAGATTTTTGTGGAGATGCACAGCAGAGCCCTGATCAATAACTGGTCCCTCATGCTTCAGGTGCCCATACCAAGCAACCTCAAAGCTCTCTAGGAACATCCGTGTCCAGGATATAGTGCACTGTTCCCGGACAGTTAGGCCTTTTCAGAGCACACAGCCAAGCGAACGCTCTGGGCAAAAGGACTCAGGTGAAAACAGGCTGGGTGAATCCAGGCTCAGAAACCATCCAAAGCTGCAGTGAGCCAGACATTCCTGACCCAATGTTCCCAATTTCACTGCCAGACCAGGCCAGCACTGCTACCGTGTGGATGGCCAGCTGATGTCACTGGCAGTGCTCCACCAATGCAGAAGTTCCCACCTGGTCCCCAACCCAACACCCCAGCTATTTCAGACACTTCCAAACCTTCACCAACAACGTATGGAGTTCTGTTGCTCAGGGGAATCTTCTCACCTGTTAACAATGTTGTTGAGTCTGCTCGCTTGTGGGATAGTGGAATCTTCTCCACTCACACTCATCTTGGTAGGGGATTGCACATTGAGGTGTTCTGGCTCCATGGACTGCTGGCAGGTGGACATGGGCATGTAAGTGCGAGGAGAGAGGGTTCCCATCTCATTCTGATCAGCACCATCTTGCTTGGTGCTCTGATTGAGAGAGTTGAGGACAATGAACTTATACTTCTTCCAGTTGCAGGCTTTGGGGTCTGTGGGGCTCTTGGTGGCAAGAGAGCTAGAGCTCTGACCAATACGGGCGTTCTTGCTGCTGCTGGACTCCGTCGGCGAGTTGGGCTGACAGTCTGACTTCTGGGGGCTCTGGGGGCTAATGAGTCCCTTGCGGTCCAAGGGGGTGTTGGTGGGCTCAAAGTGCTGGCTGATCTCATCTTCTGAAGATGTCCGCTCCTCCTCTTTGGCCACTTTGTCGCAAGAGAAGTAGGAGTTGTTTCGGACCGAGGGGACAACAGGTTTGGGGCCAGAGGCTACGCTGTAGTGCATGTCACTCCTGGCTTCTTCAGCAGCAGCTTCTTTTGGAGCATAAATCGTGGCATGGCACATGTTGGCTGAGATGTCGGTGATGGTTCTCATGTACTCTGTGGGGACTGTCCGAGAGCTGTCGCATGGCAGAATCCTCTCCTTGGGGAAGGCACTCGCCCTTGAGAGTTCGGAGAGGGGCATCCGCATCTCCCGCAACTCATCATCCACAAGGAAGCCATTTAGAGGGAGGGGGCTGTATCCAGGGTAGGAAATGGAGGATCCAGACAGGCTATTGAACAAGCCAGGTGCAAAGGCTCTCCCATCACAAAGGGACCCATTTCGGAGGTGCATGCTGCTTTCTGAGATCTCTCTGCTCCGATAAGCCATCACCTCTGGGTGACTCAGCATCCGGCCAGCCAGAAACTCTTCCCTTGGAGTCTTCATAGCAGACACCATTTCAGCTTCACTGTAACCAGGCAAAAAGGAGGTACAGACAGTCATTTCTATACTCAAGAATGAGTTCACTCCCACCCCAACACACCATCCCAGGCTCTTCCCAGGCTCTCCAAAGTTCACTCATGGCTCTCACCTAGATTTGACAAACCTTCGGCAAGTATCAACCACGTGCTCCATCTGCAGGTACAGTGCTGTGGCCATCACAGCCATGATATTGTTCTCCCTCAAGTTCAGGCGGGATGTGTACATGAAGTCCAAGAGGATGCAAAACCCCTCAGGGTTGATTTCAGGGTCTAAATTGATGACATTCAAGTTGCATTTAAGCTGATCAGTGAAGATGCTGTAGAAGAGGCCACTGGAGGGGAGACAGAGAAGAGATGAGTGTGATGACAACTCAGAAGAAGAAAGAATTTGTCTGAAATCCTTTAGCACAGAGGGGTTCCTGAACGATAAAGAAGCCAAAGGCAATTACAGCATTCCCTGAGCTTCCCGCTTATTATCGAGCTTGGTTTCCCAGCTTAGTAAGCATCTTCTGTGCTGCACTTTTACCAACTGGAACAGCCTGCTTTCAAATCTCACCTGCCCAACAACTCTCCACTGCCCTGGTTTAGAAATTCCCCCTTTTTTGTTGCTGTTGTTGTTCTTGCCACCGCCACCCCCTTCCTGCTGTGTCTCATTTCTTTCAAAAGCCTCTCGGGAGATCCACACATACTTTAACCAGAAAGAAAAGGAAATGTTGACAAAACATTTTTCAAATGTTCTAATAGCTAAATCCTTGCTTTTCCACATCCCCGCGCCCTGTCAAGAGAAGACCTTGGAAGGCATCTGCAGTGATTCAATTGAACGATAGTGGGATGTTAATTAAGAATTTGCTAAGAAACAGTCCTGGACCTGGAAGGGGATTTCAGCAGAGGTGGGCGCAGTCAGCAAACTGGGGGCCAGGGAGGAACAGCTCTAAAAATAGCCRTGACAGGGGACACTGCAGTCACAAAGGACTTGCTCACCCCAGCGAGCATCCAGCCCCGCCTCCCCTTCCCTACTCTCAGGGAGCCTTCGTGCTCCGTCTTCAGAAACACAACCCACGTCCGCCGTGCTCCTGTTCATCTCGAGGGACTGCATGTAGGCAAATGTATGCACTCAAGAAAGAGGGGTCTGTGCACCATGCTACAAATAAGAGGCCTCAGTTTTAGCTCCTTTACTAGCAAAGGCTTCTTGGCAGCCTGTGTGAAGTCTGCTTCCCTGCCTCAATTTCCCTGTCTGTAAAACCTGCAGGCTTCCCAGGGGCTCAATAGTATTGCAGGTCACCAAAGGCACAGGGAAGAGAAAGGGACAGAGGAACCCATTCCTGCACTCACCTGCAGGCCATGAGGACTGTTTTATGAGCTCTGAACTGTTCCCGGTTCACAATGATGACAACATCGGTCAAGATGTCCCGGCTTCTAAGGCGGTTGAGATTGAGGAGGACATCGCTTGCATGGCGGGTGAACTGGATGCAGCTGTCTGCTGGTGAGGCCATCTTGAGTCTGCTCAAAAAAAAGAAGAAGGTGGAGATGGATGGGAACACAGAAGCAGCTGAGAAAGGAACCTAGACCCAGTAAAGAGACAGCTGCCACTCCATAAAGGGTTTAGATGGTGAAGTGTGGCTGGTGGTGACAGCACCAGCTTCTCAGCCCCAGGAGAAACAACAAACAGGGAGGTGACTGCATTTCAGCTTCTGCTCCAAGTGCCCGCCAGGCTGCCCAGCAAAGTCTCTTGAAAGAGCCAGACCTAGTGTGTCTCAGCTCCACCCAGCGAGCTGGTGGGCGAAGGCAACCAGACCCTCCTGATGATTAGCTAACTGGCTCCTCTTTCTCCCTGCCTCACCCATGGTGGCTCCACCCCAGCCCACTCCTCCCACCACAGCTGCTCCCTTGGGTTTGCCTCCACAAAGCTCTCAACACACTGTCTTCCCAGTCTCTAGACCTTCCACAAGCACCATTCCCCCACCCATCTGCTGGCTGGCTGTAGATGCAGCCTTGGAAATCAAAACTGTCCTCGTCCCAACAGAAGCTGCAAGAATTTCAACATCTGGAAAATAGCCCATGGTGAAGCACAACCCTCAGCCACCATCAAAACTACTGATGAACCTTCCCTGCTTCCCAATGTCCACTTTGGAGCAGAACTGTTCAAAATTTCCCARTAAATCAGTGGCAATAGTCAGGGGCAGAACCCATCTAACCTGCTGGATTGCTACCCACACTTCAGSCCATTCTCGCCAAGTGAGGGAGGCTTGGGTTAGTTGAGGAATACAAACCTTCCCCCAACACAACAGCCCTTTGATCTGTGTTAGAGGGGCCCTCCGAGCAGCCTGCCATCTAGCACCCAGGACAGTCCAAAAACCTCTTTGACTTTGGGCTGGAATCGACATCTTAAATGTGCAATTCTTCAATGAGTAGCTCCCTCCCGCGTTCTCACCTCCTCCTCCTTTCCCAGTGGGATATGAACGTACAGTATTTTCTACAGAGCAGCTGCTCTCCTGAAAACAGATCCCAGCTGGGTCTAATGAAACATTTCATTCAACGTGTTTAAGGGAAGCGGGGGGGAAGCACAAAATTTAAATGTACATACCCAATGCCTCAATTCACAGTCCAAAAGTTTCTTTCAAACCTACAAATAAAGCACAAGAAAACAAATGCCATATTAGCTGGTATATATGAATTGATCCCAAAAGGACGTGCGCTTGTTGTCTCGCTGGTGCATCAATGGGATAAAAAGCTAGAGATAATCAACCTTCTACTCTCCAGTAAGGTTAACATTTGTTTCTTCCGGTACAGTGTGTTCTTATCACAACCACAGGCTTTGAGAATCCAATCATAGCTTCTTCCACACCCTCTAGCCCAAACCATGGGCGTATGCCAAGGGGATTTTCATTTCCATGACTCAGGAACCGAAAGGCAGGTGGGGAAGGGAAGTCAGGCAAGAATGTTYTCACCACGTCTTTCGGAGATAACTCTCCCCTGCCAAGACCAAATTCCCAGCCAGTGCCATATCCAATGCCAGTGCCATATTCCCAGCACCTCATTAACAGGTATGACTTACACAYCCGCTGCCAGTACTTAGAAACCTCGAAAGAGCCTGAATTCAGCCCTCCAGAGTAGCTACTGCCCCTCTCAGGATGCCAGTGCACTTCAGACACCAGGAAAATGCTTGGGAATGGTACTCCCAAACAGATTCGGGAAGATATGGCCATCAAGTATTGAAGGCATTTGGCCAGGATCACACAGGACATGAGTGGCTGAGATGGAAGCACAACCAGAACAAATGCCTTGTCCAGGCTAGTGACAAAGCTTTTCCCCAAACTGTAATTTCTGTCTCTGTCCGCTGCTTTTGTGGGCAAAATGACTGGGGCTGCACAGCGAGGAAACACAGGAGTTAAACGCCTTCCAAAACTCAGGCTCTTATTTCCCAACTTCCTTAAAAAATAATTAGCACAGCTGACCTGGTGCCAGCGCTAGGAAGAGGGCTCTCAGGTGGCTGCCCTGTCAGCAACCAGGAAARCCATCATAAATAAATGCACAACCTCTGTGCAGCCCTGAGACCCTCACCATACTATTTTTAGGACTGATCAAAAGTTTTTGGGAGCAAAGTGACATAGATGACTTCCGGCACTTGCAGGGATCCCATCCAGCCCTGCAAGGACAAGCGTTCCGCTTTCTTTCCCTTACARGAGATGCTCAGATGCAGAGCCCAAGCTCTCCCTGCGTCTCCAGAGACRCCGGAGCAGGAAGGAGTGTGATCTATGACAAGGTATCGCACGCAAAGCCCAGAAGGGCATCGTGCAATTCCGTTCCAGAGATCAAATGCAAATCTCCAGAGCTGCTCCGAGTCCTGCTAGCGCTGAGCTTCGCACACACAGACACACACACACACAAAATGACTCATTTCCCAAATACTGCAGACTCTGACCTCTCTGTACACACCGGCTGCCAGCCGCTCGCTACCCTCACTCGAGAGCCAAGGGACTTACAGCCATCCATAGGGAGCCCTGCACGCATCCCCGTTTCCGCACCAGCGGATCACGCACGTCCCGGCTGCCTGGGTCACGTCCCGACCTCGGCCGGGCGGGCGGCCCTGCCACCAACTCCTCGGAGCTCCCAGAGCCCACGCCGGTGTCACGGCGCCGTCACCAGCTGACCCACTTACAAACTAACCAAGTTACAAACTGCAGGGTGAACTCTGTGCCCTTGAGCATCACGTGAGGAGCTGTCGCTGTCACCGAGCTCCCTCTCCCGCGGCGAGGGCACGGAGCTGCCCAGKCGGGGAGCACCCGCTGCCCTCCCACCCCTCACATCCTCCTTACCCTGCACAACCATCTCCCCCCGGGCCGCCCGGGAGCTGCCCGGCCCCCTGCACCGCCCATAGAGCCAGGCAGGTGCATCCCAAGCGCTCCCAGCTGCAGGATGTGGGCGAGCAGAGGGAGAGGGACCTTCCTTCCCCTCACTGCACCGAGCCGGGCTTAACCCTGCCCTTCCCAGCCCTTGCGCAGGACCATCGGCACATGGGACGATGCCGGGAGCGGCAGAGAAGGGGGACAGGGATGGGAAGCAGCRGAAACCGCGGCTGCCCGGCAAGGTCTTCCTCTTCTGCTGCCAAAGCCCGCGAGGTGCCAGGGCTCGGCCGCGGCGGCAGCGTCGCCCCCGGCTTTCCTGCGCGGTACCTTGCAGGTGCAGGGCGGCCCGGCGCTCCGGGCTGCGCTCGCCACGGCTCTCAGTGCCTGGAGAGGAAGGTGTGGGCCAGGCGCGCAGCCCCTCGCGGCGGCCGCGGGGGCGGCCCGGGGCTGTTGGTGCCACTGCCTTCCAGGAAGGCTGCGGGTCTGCCCCGGCGCTTCATGGAACGGCCCTTCCCTGGCGGCACCTCCCCGAGAAAGCCCATTCCTGGAAGGGAGCCCAGGCCGGTGCTGCCCTGCCCAGGGTGGCCGGCTTGGCAGGCGAGCGAGGGAGCTCGGGGCTCTGCACACAGGGGAAATCCTGCTCGGCTCCGCTCCATCCACGCCAAAGGGGGACCCCCACTGCTTCCCCCAGGAAAGTGGGACACCCTGAGTCCTCCCCCTCCATCCAGCCATGCTCTGTTTTATAGCAAATCCCTTTCCGTTCCTGGTACATAGGGAGCCTCCCCACCATGCTCAGGACGATGCCCTTGCTCCTCTACTCCCTTTGCATGCACCAGATCCCTCCTCATCCCCCCAGCAAGCCAGGGGAGGGCAGCACCCACCCCCCTGCAGCATCCCGCATCCTACCAGAACCTCTGGGCTTCTCCTCAGCCCAGAGGGGCCAGGAAGTCTCTCTTCCCCACAGCTCCATCCCACACAGGGCTCTGAAACTGCCCGCCCAGGGGAAGCGCTATCCTGCCCCCACTCCCTTGTCCTTACCCTGCCATAGGGCACCAGCACTGCAGGAGCAACCGGCTGCCCCTGGGGGACACGGCTGCCACCAACCCACCCCCAGCCCATCAAGGGACACGCAAGTGCTTCCATATGGTGACCAGAGGCAAGGGGCAATGGGGGAGCCCCAGGCACAACCACAGGTCCTACGAGCCCTGAGGAAGAGGACGTGCAAGTGCCCAGCTCCGCTTTCCCAGCATCACACACACAAGGGGCACGAAGCATCCTTCAGCTGTCAGAGCACAATTTTATTAATTTAGCAGCTTCTGTTTGGTGCCTAGGCCAGAACGTGGCTCGGTTAATAATAGCCAGGGAAGGGCAAGCCCAAGAGGAGTCCTAGCAGACGCCGTCAGCACAGATCAAAAGCGGCATCGCCAGCACAACCCTGTAGTTTTTTCCATCGTACCCTTCCGTGAGCGGATTGCACGCGCTGTATCGAGCGGTCTCTGCTAACTTTCAATCTGATCCAATTTCCTGCCAGCAAACAAATGTTTCTAGGAAATGCAATACATTATCTGGACGGGTTTATTATCAGCCCTTGGAACCAGGAAAACGGCATATTTTCTTGAGCGCTGCAGGGAGCTTCAGAGTTTGTACTTCAAAAGAGGATTTAAAAGGATTGCCCTTGAAAGTGGGCCCAGCTCAAGTTGTTTTGGTCTTTGCAAAAGAAAACGCAGGGGGAGGAGGAGGAGGAGGGAGGGGGAAAGATACTAAAAACATCTCAACTGTTTTCCGCTGTGAGGATTCCCCCTGCTCTTTGCATAGCCAAGATCCAACTAGGAGACAGAGCCAGCGAGTGCCCTTGGGAAGCAGGGAGTCAAACCTGCTCCAACACTTCAAATGACCCCTAGCAATTCAGCATGTTAATTCTACAAGCAAAGGCGGGAGCCTCGTCTCATCCGAGGCCGAGGGAGCTACTCGAGGGAGTAGGAGGCAGATGCAGCGTTTGCCCACGCGAGCCCTGCGCCAAGCGCTGCCCCGGTGGCAGAACGCACCACAGCCCCAGCTGCTCCGACCTGCACAGCAGTGACCCACTGACCAACCCCATGCCAGGGCCATCGCTCACAAGCCAGCAAATCCCTTCCCCTCCGTCCACGCTCCAGGTATCAAGGTGGCAACAGTCCATTTTGGCAGCAAGGAGCTCAGACAACCAGCCTAAAYGCAGCACCTGGGGGACACGTGTGCAGTTTGGGATCCCCTTCCACCCCATCCTATTTATTTAGCCCATCAGGTCTGTTTTGATATCTGTTTCGGAGTGTGCCATGCCCAACATGAGACATGTTCTGCAGAACCCACCACCCTGCTGCACACAAATCCCAAGCTCTCCTTGCTGCATAAACCACCAGATGCTCCTCACGTGTCCAAAAAAGGGGTAAACCCAAGGCAGAACACAGCCTGGGAAAAGGAGAGAAGAAAAATAACAGCCTGGAGGGTTCTCCTCTCCCTCATTCCCTTGGCTCTCCCTGCATCCTAGGTGTGAAGCGATGCTGAGCTTGCAAGGGAGTTGCACAGCCCTGAAGGCAACACAATCCCTGACGGAGGAGAAGTCCTGCTGCAACTGAGCACAAGCAAGACTTAACAATTTGAAAAATTGGATTTGGAATTACAAGGTGGATTTTGAATTAAGAAAAAAAATAAACCAGGGAAGGCTACTTCCCTTCTTTATTTAATGCAAAAAGGCATTTGCAATCTAAATTTGCAGTCTCAAAAAGTTTACCAGGCAGAGCGAACTTCTGAATACTCATTTAAACGAACTGCAAACTCCTGAGGTTCACCAATGCCTGCTGTAAACATGGAAACCAAGTGCCACTTCTTGCCAAAGAGAAGAATGGTTTAAAAATAGACCTAGAAAAGTGTACAGGCACTGGGTATACACGGCTCCCACTACGATAAAACRGAATGAGAGGTTACCGACACGCACTCAACTTCCCAAATTTAGGTTTTACAAACTTTTCAAAAGATGAGAACATTTCAGCCTTCAACTGAACGAGCAAATGTTTCTCATGGGGTGTTTGCAGCCCAAACATTACAGCCCATGAGCTAAAACAGGCATCATATGGCTTAGTTGATGACAGTGACAGAAATACAAAGAGATACATGAATTGCACAGTGACAAGTCCACATATTCGTTAGAGTTGTTTCACTTATCTCTACAAGCTTTTTTTTTTTAATGGACATTTAAAAAGGGACACTCATCCCWGCTCCCCAAACAAAGTATTGCCTCAGTAAGTTTTATCATGTGCACTTAYAATAGGATCTTGAGGACAATATCAATACATTTGATTTTAAAAAACTAAAAATTAATATTAGGCAGCTGCCATCATAACTAGACGGGAATGAAGAAAAAGAAAAGAGCTCCATGAGACATCCTAAATCGGGCAGAAATTCAAGGGAAGATTAACACCACAACTCGGAAAGATTTTCACATGCGATTTCATGACAAGAGCCGGCGAGAACTCCATATGGAAATGCCAGCGACTTTAATAAGCGCGCGCTTGTTTCCAATTAGGCTCCTTAAGTAAGTGCAGCGGCATCCAGAGTTTCTTCGCCACCGTCCCCCGAGCTCGCGAGCGTTTCTTTCTTTTTATAAGCAGTGCATTAATAAACACGTTGCCGCTGTGCCGAGCCGCGGCCGGCGGAGCCGGCGACCACACGACACTAGATGGCACCAGCTCGCTTCGCTGCAGAGGCGATTTTTCCCCTTGGAAAATAAAACACCCCAACCAAACCTGGAAAACATATAATTTCGTCGATGTAATTCTGTTTCTCTTAAAAATGTGTCTGAGCAACATTATTTTTACGAGCTTTTCCAGCCTTGTTTTTCAAAATTTAATGTTTCTGCTAGGTTTATTTTAGACGGCAGGCTTAAGTCCTCCCTGGGCTGCGAATGGGGATGTCTGAAGACTTTTAAAGACTTTTAACAGATTTTTTTCCTCTCTTTTTGGKGGGATTTGTAAGAATCACTTCTCATTCTGACTTCTTCCTTTGCAATAATAACTAACCAGTTAAATTCCACTTCCTCTCCGAATATTGACTCGGACCGTCAGAACTGAGGGGGATTGGAAATTGGAATTGAAATGCATCCCGAGAGATCTTTGATCTGTTTTGCCAGTCAAAAAATTGAACACTCAGAGACGAAGCCTTTAAGCCTTTTCTTAGTGGCACAATATAATAATCCATTCTTCTGGAAAATTGCTAGACAGTCTTTGAATATTTTAATGGATTGATGATTTGTTTAACAGGGGAAAAAAAAAAAAAAACGCCGCCTGTAATATAAGTTCTTAAGCCGACAATCCCTTCGTTAAAAGGGAAATAACAGAGGCTTAAGCTTTCTCCGTGTGTGTTTGCATACACTCCCGTCGCACGCATGAGAAAGAAATAGAAGGAGAGCTGCCTTAAAGCATTTTCAAAGCAATTTCCGAACTGAAGCCTCCCCCAGCTCCACGCAGCGCCAGGAGGAAGCCCACATTTCTCCTCCACGCGCTTATCCCGCAAGCCCTCGAGACAACGCTGCCAAGGAGGGAATTTGAAGAGCCCAGGACGGCGACCAAGGCGCTCGCAAGGAGCAACAGGGGCCGGGCGCTGCCCGCCGGCGCCGCTGCCCCTCGCGGCGGTGCCGGCCCGGGCCGATGCCGGAGCGCGGTGCTGCGCGGTGCTGCGCGGTGCTGCGCGGCCGCGGCCAAACGCGAGCCGAGGCGGAGCTCAGCCCTCCCTGTTGTTTTTGACTCAGGATTTTTGCAGTCCGGATTTGCCTCTTCCTTGGAAACGCAACAGGGGTCAAAGGCGGCTTTTTAGGCACATCTGAAAGAGGCCGCCGCGGATTTCTCTAAACAAGCGGCTCGCTTTCCGCTTCCCTCCTTCTCAAGGGGCGATTTCATAACGTTCACGCTGTGACTTTGCAAACTCCGGGAGCAGAGCGGGAGGGAGGCCCGGCGGGGAGGGGAGGGGGCGGCCGGGAGAGGTCGCTGCCGCCCGACCACGGAAAGTTTTCACAACAAAAGTTGGGCTTTTTTTCGGTTTTGTTTTGCCCCCACCCCTTTTTTTAGTTAAAATAGAAAATAAATAAATAACACCCCCTCCCCCGCTCCCTTGCCTTGTGTTTTTGGGAGCTGCGGGGCAGGACGCAGGGTCGCTCCGCGGCCGCGCAGCCCCGGGCAGCGGCGCGCGGGGCCGGCGGCGCCTGCGGGAGCTCCGCGCCGCGCGCACCGGCCGCGCTGTCCCCTTCCCTGAATTACTCCCCTCTTCGCGGGCATCATTATTATTAATAATAATAATTTAAGCCCTCCGCGTAGCATGCGGAGCTGCCTCGCGCCTCCGCAGCTGAAGCCTTTTCCTTTTATTTATTTCCATGTGGCAAAAGCCGCGGGGAGCAGCGCGGGTGCCCGCAGGCGCGGGAAGGGGTCCCCGCTCCGGGGGGTGCCCCGTGTCCCCCGTCCCCTCCGCGGGCTCCGGGGCCGCCTCCCCGCGCGGCGGCCTCTCCATCCCCGCCCGCCGCGGCCCCGCGCAGCGCGGGCTGCCCAGCGCAGCAGCCCCCTTCGCTCCGCGGGCGCGCGGACGTGCAAGACGAGCCAAAATAAATAACAACAATAATAATAATAAAATACGAATAACCGCGGTGCTGCAGGGAACGTAACGCCGAGGAGCCCGAGCGGCGCCGCGGGACGCGCTCCCCGCACGGAGCCCGCGCGCGGCCGCCCCGTCTCGCGGCGCCCGCAGGTGCCGAGCGGCGGCCCCGCAGCCGGTGCCTCCCGCCTCGGCCCCGCTCCCCGCGGCCCTCCTTTCGCAGCGGCGCCCGACGGGAGCAGCGCGCAGAAGGACGAGCAAAAATAAATAAATGAAGAGATCGGGGGAAAATAACAATAAATAAAGCGGGGCGAGCGAGGCGGGCGGGGGGCGATGCTCGGTGGCGGAGAGCCGCGCGCCGCCGTCGGGGCGGCCCCGAGCACCTGCCGCGGAGCGGGGAGGCGAAAACGGGTAGAAATTATATAGCGGCGGCGCGGCGCCAGCGCGACTGGCAGCGGAGCGAGGGGCAGGGAGGGAGCGAGAGGAGGGAGAGCGAGCAGAGAGGAGGGAAAAAAAAAAAAAAAAAAAAAAAAAAAAAAAAAAAGAAGAAAAAAAAAAAAGAGAGAGGAGGGAGAGAGGAGGGAGAGAGAATTAAAGGGTAAAAGCGGCGGCGGCGGCAATAGCAGCGGCAATCACCTGGTCTCCGGGCTTTCCTAGAAACTCCTTGCATCACCACTTCTAAGAACCCCAGTTCTAAGAATCAACAGAGCCCAATTCTCGGAATTTGAGCTGCCGACCCTACCACCGCGCCCGGCGCGGGGAGGGCCGCGTCCCTCCCCCGCCGCCGCCGCCGCGCGCCG